>NW_007249740.1:129419-150160 GCF_000164805.1 Carlito syrichta
CTCGCTGCCCAGGCGGGTCTCGAACCCGCGGGCTTAGGCGATTCACTCACCTTAGCCTCCCAAAGGCGCGGGATGACAGGCTGAGCCACCGAGCCCGGCTCTTTTGCTCATTTTTAATTGGGTTCTTCATTTTCTTATTGTTAAGGTTTACTGTTTTGTGGAATTCTGATAACTGACTTTTCTCAGATATGTTTTGCAGATATGTTCTTCTAATCTGTGGCTTGACTTCTCATACACTTGACAACGTCTTTCACAAGACAGAAATTTTTAATATCAATGAAATCAGGTTTATGAGGATTTTAAAAAATGGATTTTGGCTCTCGTGTTGTATTTAAAAAGTCATCACCAAACTCAGGGTCATTTTAATTTTCTAGTGTGTTATCATCTAGGAGTTTAAAGTTGTTGTGTTTAACATTTAACTCATTTTGATTTAATCTTTGTGGAGGTATAATATCTGTCTAGATTCATATTTACTGCATGTTGAGGCTCAGTTTTTCCAGCACCATTTGTTGAAAAGTCTACTCTTTCTTCATTGAATTTCTGCCTCTTCATCGAGATGTGTTGACTCTCTTGTGTGGACCTGCTTCTGGGTTCTCTGTTCCATTCCATGGCTTTTTCTCCTCTGTCATCAATGCCACACTATCTTGATTGCTGAGGCTTCATAGCGAGTCTTGAAGTTTAATCCTGTCAGTTCTTAGACTTTGTTCCTTTTGTGATTTTGTGTTGCCAGCTCTAGGTCTTTGCTTTTCTGTGTGAACTTTAGAGTCAGTCTGTGGATATCTGCTTTCTGAGATTCTCTTTGAGATTGAATCTATGGATCAAGTTGAGAAGAACTGACATCTGAACAATATTGAGTCTTCCTATCCATGGATATAAAATAGCTACTCTGTCCATCTAGTTCTTTTTATTTTTTAATCAGAGTTTTATAGTTCTTGTATATCATTCTTTTGCATGTTTTGCTATATTTATGTGTAAGTATTTCATTTGGCTGTGCTAAAGTAAATAGTAATAAGTTTTTAATTTCAAATTCTACCTGTTCATTACATGTTTATAGGAAAGTGAATGACTTTTCTGTATTAACCTGTATTCTTTATCTTTGCTGTAATTTCTCGTTCATTACAGATTTGTTTTTGTCAATTCTTTTTGACTTCTGTGTGGATAATCATGTCATCTGTGAACAAAGACAGTATTATTCCTTCCTTCTAAATCTGCATACCTTTCATTTCTTTTTCTTACTGAATTACTTAGTACTTCTTAATATGATGTTCAAAAAGTGGTGAGAGGGAAGTTTTTTTCCTGTTTCTGAACTTAGCAGGAAAGCTTATAGTTTCCCACCACTAGTATGAGTCAATTACAGGATTTTTTTTAACAGAGGATTATTTCTCAAGTTGAGGAAGTTTTGTTCTATACCTAATTTGCTAAGAGTTGTTTTTATAAATGTGTGCTGGATTTTGTCATATGTTTCCTTTTTTTTTGAGTTGGACTCTCACTCTGTTGCCCAGACTGGAGTGCAGTGGCCGCTCCCGGCCACCGCAGCCTCGACCTGCTGGGCTCCGGCGATACTTCCGCCTCAGCCTTCCAAGTAGCCGGAATTGCAGGCATGTGCTACCATGCCCGGCTGATTTTTTGATTTATTGTGGAGATGAAGTCTCGCTGCCCAGGTGGGTCTCGAACCCACGGGCTCAGGCAATCCACTCACCTCAGCCTCCCAAAGGCGTGGGATTACAGACTGAGTCACCAAGCCCCGGCTCAAATATTTCCTTTTGAACCTATTGTTATGTTCATGTAATTTTTCTTCTTTAACCTGTGATGTGGTGGATTACATTAATTCATGTTTGAATACTAAAACGGGCTTGCAAATCTAAAATAAATTCACTGAGTTGAGCTAATTATTTTTATACTAATGTAAAGTGTATTTTAATACTAATTTGCTAATACTTTAAGAATTTTTATATCTATGTTTGTGAGAGATATTGGTCTGCGGTTTCCTTTTCTAGTATTATTTTTGTCTGGTTTTGGTATTAGAATAATGCTGGCCTCATAGAATGAGCTATGAAGTACTGTAGTTTCTCTGTTCTGCTTTCTTAAAGAGATCGCAGAGAATTAGTATAATTTCTTCTTTAAATGTTTGGTTGGATTCACCAGTGAACCAGTCTGGAACTTTATCTTTTGATGGGATAGTCAATATTGTTTCGATTTCCTCAATAGACATACTCCTATTTAGATTGTTTACCTTGCCTTGTGATAGTTTATAAGATTTTGTCTTTCAACCTATTGGTCAATTTCATCCACGTTACCAAATTTGCGTGTATAGTGTTTTTCATAAAATTTTTTTATGACCCTTTTAATATCCATGGGAAAATTGTGTCGGTACATATTTATCTTCTTATATTAGTGGTTTATACTTCTTTCATTTTCTAAGTGAACCTGGCTAGAGATTAATCAACGTTATTGCTCTTTTCAAAGAACAGCTTTTGGTTTGATTTTCTTATAGCTTTCAATTTCATTGATTACTGACCCCATTTTTATTTTTCCTTTCTTATGCTTATTTTGGATTTAATTTGCTCTGCCTTGTCTGTTTTCTTAAAGTGGTAGATTAGATTAGATTAGACATTTTTGGGGGGAAGATGGTCTTCAGTCCTGAGTTCAGGGGAATATCAAGTGTCAGGCTTGAACAACTGCATGTAACTTTGTATCATTCCTTCAGAAAAAACTAAAAAACAAGAAAGTAATTTTTTATAAAGTGGTGGAAAAGAGACGCTTAAAGATTTTTTTTTAAAAGTAGACATTTTCTAATACATGCATTCAACACTATAAATTTTCCTACTTTTCCTGCATTCCACAGATTTTACTAGGTTGTATCTTCATTTTCATTTGGTCCAAATCTTTTTAATTTCTCTTGATACTTTTTGCTTGGTCCATGTGTAACTTAGAAGTGTGTTTTTTGTATACAAGCATCTTGGAATTTTTCATCTCTATATCTGTAGTCGATTTCTAGTTTCCTGAGTGTGTACATTCTATAGCTGAGAGTCTCTGGACTTGCTTGTCTGTTTCTCCAGTTCTGTGGGTAACCCCGGGCACTGTGACCCCAGTTCTCTTATAGATCCAAAAGTCATCATCAATTTTCAGTTTCTTCAGCTTCTTTGTTGCTGTGTGGGTGGGAGCAATGTCTTCCAATTTCCTCACATACCAAAAAGGGACCCGGAAATCTTCCTTTAAAAAAATGAAAATTGGATTTCTAACATACTGCCAACTATGACAACATATTGTTTAAGTAGCATAGTGTGTGAACAGAGAGCTGTAAACAGGGTGTTGGGAAGAGACTCGAGAGATAGGTAACTCTATATGAAACTGTCATAAGACCATTGCTTAGTCCTTAAGAATATTTGTATCTTCACTTTCTCATCCTTCATATGAATACTCAGTTTCTTTGGGAAATTGAGATAGAATGAAAAATAATGAGCCCTAATAATGTTTGTGATCATTGTAATTGCAGACATAAACTTATGAATACAAATTTTAGAAGGGAATGCTTAGAATTTCTCAAGTAAACCAGTTTATAATGATGAGTGGCCTCTCCTGTGCAAGCACGGTTAAGATGGCTTTGGCTGCAGGTGAAAGAATACTTGAGTAATAAGGACACGAATAGCAAGGCTACTCATGGTTAACTTGACAGGAAATTTAGATGCTGGCACACAAATCTTTTCCTCTTGGAAGCTTAACACATTTGAGTTTATTATTCACTCACACAATAGCCACTGTAGGAGTTCACTGGCTCTTCTGAGTCGGCCCTTTCCAAACTGTGACTCAGAATTTAGACTATTTCCATCCTGTCTCAGAAATCTCAGTAAATAATGTCAGGGCATGCTGTCACCACGGAAGGAAAGCCAGACCCATGCAATGGGTAAAATGCCTTAATCTTGGGAATGACAGTCATCCTCTCTGCTCTGAGACCGGTTCAGACAGGTGACATTGCTTCCCTGCACAGACTGGAAAATTTGGTGGGCGTCAATATTTCTGGCATACATTAAATCAAGATTAATAAACAGTAAAGAAGCAAAAGAGGCTAGCGTGAATTGACAGAGGCAGCTTGAGTGTTTTGGTACTTTGGGCTAGAGATTTTGCAAAATCTGGGATTGGCTGGGCGAGAGGTGGGACTGGTCATGGAGTTTGACTTGCCTTTGTCACGACAGTCCCGGCAACAAGGGTGACGGTGATCGTGAAGAGGGCGGTGACGACGGTAGTGATGCCCAATCATGGTGATGGTGGTGAATGTGGTGACGATGGTGGTAATCACTACGAGGGCCATGATGTCAGTGATGGCGACAGCGGTGGCGATGGTGATGATCGTGGCAGTATTCGTCATGGTGATTAGTGTGAGTGGGCATGTGCTTTTGATTCACATTGGATCTAGGATGTAGGACCTGAAGACAAAGGTAGAGATTATAAGGAAGAAGAAGGTGCACCATAAATCACCCAACAAAATATACAAAAGAAGAGTTATTAGTAAGTCTCATCTCTCTTCATTTTATGGTCTGGTATCTGGGGAGACGCCCCCAGTGGGAGATTTCCTGGGGGAATAAAAGATTGCATTTGGGATGAAATTACCTCCTCTACAAATACCTTTTATCATTTTCACGAAGCCGTCCCATATTGTTGCATTCAAAGCAACTCCAAGCAATATCGAGTGTTAGATACATGTCATGAAAGTATCATGAATTCTGTCATATCATAAGAAAAAAGCGTTCAGGTCTTCAGTGGAGGAGATGTGGAGACGAGAGAAAGAAGCAAAGCCAAGAGCTTAGTCACATGGTGGAGAAGAGTGTTCAGCCTCGGTGGCGTGCAGCTTCCTCTTGGTTGAGGCTTGCTCTTTCAAGGACTCAAGCATCGTGGTCATTAACATGCTGCAAGTGCTTTGTGGCTGACTTTTACATTATTGCTCCAGCTATTACTGTGCATGCATTATTTATATGGTTGGCTATCATGGAAAAAGGCAAGCAATTTACTTGTCAAAACACATTAGAATGCATGACTTTAAATCAGAGTCACATGGGTTGGCAGAAAGCTATAATAAATGCACTTTGGCTAATATGGCGGTGTCATGCAGTTTGGGATGGTCACTGTATTGACTGAGAAACCTGTAATCATCTCTGGGACCCTTTGAGTGGAATGGCGCTCCAAATTATTTGCGCCATGGTTTTAACTGCGCAATGGTAAACTGTCCTAGTGCATTTTTTTCTTTCTATAGATGAGCTTCAGCGTTAGAATAACAAGTGAGTGTGAATTAACTTCATACTAATAGAAGCCTTAGAACTAATTGCATTATTTATTTTTGTTCTAAACAGAATTTGAAATGCTTAAATAATCGAATTGTGTCACAGAGCCATATGTGCTTCTTTGCTTTTCCTAGTCAGCTAGGCACTCCCATTGTTACGTGACTTTCTTGTGTCTGCACCAGTGTCCCAGTTTGTACCATACAAATGTTTAAGCAAATGCCAACCCCCTTGCCTGTTCTCTGTGAAGTGTTGGCAAGGCTAACCTCCAAGTTTCATGATATTTGTGGGATGACTGCCATATTCAAGATAGCTGACAGAGATCAAAGCAGAACAATGTTCAAGAAATTTATTTTTAAAAAGTCATAGAAGTGGACAGAGATTCTGAAAATAAAGTGTCAGATTACTGGTGGATATTATCCCACGCAAGGAGATATCAAGTTTATGTTCAGCGTAATCTTCTCCTGCCTGCTGCTAACCCAACTCTTTCCAACATCTTCAGAAGCTAATAGGAATTCAGAAAATGTGACTCCAAAACCTCATACAGCTGAGGAAGACAGTGACTGAACACAGCACTTCAGATTAATATCACAGCAGAGACAGCTTGAGTCCTGTTTTCCTGATGTAACCTGCACTCGCATACTTCCCACGTGATGTAAGTGGTTGATTCATAGACGGGATGTTCCCTAATCCCATTTCTTCACATGAGGAAAAGTAAATAAAATGAAGCCCAGGGCAGTTTAATCGCCCAGCACGAAACTTTCAAGACACCAGTGTCTAGGCAAGTTATAAGCATCATCTGATTAGCACTCTGCTAAACAAAACAAAATAACAACAACAACAAAACTTAAACCCTTGCAACGCTTACAAGAAGACAAACACTTAGGAAAAAAATATCAGGAGAGGCGTCTGGGAGTCAATTAGCATTGTTCCTCTGGGTGGCTGTGGTCTCCCAAGATAGACCCTCAGGGCAAAGAAGGTTGGTCTCTTCTGAACTGGGACAGGTCCAGAAGTGGGTCTGAGACTCCAGGTGACAGAAGCAGGTGAACCAGAGCCTGACATGGACCTGGGAGGCAGCACAGCTGTGAATGCACTCTCCTGTTCTCATAGGCACCTGTCCTGCTCTGTGCAGTCCAAGCAGAAAGGGAAGACTTTACGTCACAGCAGTGAGAAGCCCATGCTATGAAAAGACAGGAAGCTTAATTTTATTTGTGTGTATGGCTTAAGCTTTCTGAACAGAACTACAGCAACGCACACACAGAATAGAAGCTCAGTAAATGTCTGATAATGGAGTTAAGTCACAGGGATAATGTAACAGCTGGCTTTATCTGGGAAAACTGTTTAAGGGCCCACTGTGTGTGATAAAATAATCCTCAGGGCAAAATATGGAAGAAGCAAAAACAACGATTACAGAATACTCAGGTGGGATTACGGCCAAACTGGGAAAAAAAGATGTAGATGCCATGGATGATTCTGCAGTGGTTTCCTGGGATGAACACCATGAGCCTTTGCTGCGTCCCTCTGGAGAGGAGGGTGTACCTACATGCTCGTGCTAATCCGCCTTGCTGGGTGGGAGTGGCACGTGGCCACCATTCTCCTGAGAAGGCCCAGGTGAGTTGCTTGGTGGCTGCAGGAGATGCTCCCGCTGCATCTCTGAGGCTCAGCTCTGAATCCACCCTGCAAACGGCCTCTCTGCGACAAGGAAGTGGGGTCCCCAGTGCGCTCTGCTCTCCAGACTCCATGGCCCTCGCCTTTCAATGGGGTCGCCCACAGGAGGCGCCGCTGGGAGATGCGGCGGCAGTGGGAAGTCAGCGCCTGCACCCCTTCTCTCTCCTCTGGGGACCTTCCCCACCCCATCCTGGGGCTGCCCTGCAGGATCAGTGCTCGGCCTGCAGCCTTTGTGCAGCCCCAAGAGTGAGTCCTCACGAGGCCCCTGCTGCACACCCATCCTGCAAGCCGGCCGCGCTCTGTGTCCATCTCCCTCCTCCATCTGCCCAGCCTCTCCGCCTGGCAGGGAGAGGTCAAAGGTGGGAGAAGAGAAAGAAGTGCCTTCCACACCTGGGGCCTCTGGCCCGCAGAGGCCCGGTCGAGGGAAGATGCCCAACCATAAAGTTGGCTCAGGCTTCGGGTGTAGGGATTAAGTATTTTGGAGCTGTGTCTGTGCTGGTGTTAGAAATGTCCTGTGGAGTTGAAAAACCAAGTCTGAGGAGGAGGGTGGTTGCAACACTGAACACCGACAAGGAATGTATTTTTGACAGGTTGTTGAGTAGGACAGCGCTGTGCAGAGCTGAGTTCGAGGCATTTCCAACCAGTGGAAAGAAAGACCCTCGCCGTCTTCAAAAAATGGTCATGCTTTCTTCTGGGTTTTATTATCTTCACCACTTACAGCAAATACTATGCCTAGTCAATTAAAAGGTAATTTTTCTTCTAATGAAATAGATCAAGAGTTTCTATCCTTGCAAGTTAATACAGCATTTTAAGATCTATTGTAAGTAATATAGCATACTACAAATATGACAATGAAAACCCAATTATATAACACACACACAGAAGACCATGTGGATAAAATTGCGTTTCATAAAAGCTATGTAAAGCCAGTGGCATTAGGAGTTATTCACTTTCTAATTTTTTTTTTCAAAATTGTCTCCAAATTACACACATACATATGTGGATGTGTGTATGATAAAATTCATATTCTCATTTAATTACTTTAAAGCATCATTAATTGTATATACATACTTTTGCATTATTAGTACTTTCAATTTCTTTCCTTTCAATTTCACTACATGTATTTCTAAAGCTGCAGTCAGCAGTAGATTTAAAAATCTTACATGGCTATTGAAATGTAGTCAGCCCTAGTATCCTTGAGTTCTCCGTTCCTGGATACAAGCAACCACAGGTCAACAAT
Organism: Carlito syrichta; assembly: GCF_000164805.1. Classification (NCBI taxonomy): domain Eukaryota; kingdom Metazoa; phylum Chordata; class Mammalia; order Primates; family Tarsiidae; genus Carlito; species Carlito syrichta. The sequence continues at coordinate 137,601 of NW_007249740.1, forward strand.
ACCATGTACAGGCTTTTTGGGTCATGATTCTCTACACAATAAGTATAACGACTGTTCAGAGACCATCTACATCATATTGGGCATTACAAGTAATCTAGAGGTGACTTAAAGCATTTGGGAAAATTTCCTTAGGTTATATACAAATAATACATGATTTTATAGCAGGGACTTGAGCAGTCAAAGACTTTGGTATCTGAGGGAGTCATGGAACTGAGTCATTCTCCCATGGACACAGAAAGATACCTGTATGAACAGATATGTAAAAACCATATACACATATGATATCAAGATATATGAAATATATGCATACTTAAATATGAAAATCAGTGATATATATTTGTATATGCATGCTTTTTCAAGTGCAAGTAAAATTCTCATAATGTGTTTGTTGCTATCTAGATCATATTATGCATTCTTAATATGTGGGGAAAAATACAAAGGCTAAAATTACCAAACCTAATACAGTAGACTATATTTTACCACTTTAATTTTTTAATATTTTATATTAATAAACCATATTTGGGGCATGCTATAAGTTTAATAATTGTTACTGATGGCCAGGGCATAGACAATTGCAAATTCACTAATGTATAATATTCCTATAATAACTACTATTTTATATAGATTAGAAATTGACTGACCCTTAAGCTATTTATTCACTGCACCATTATGCTATTCTAAACAAGAAAGTTTTTGCTTGTGGTGAAAATGAGTCTCACGTTGAGGAGTTTTGGTTTTATCTGTTATGCAAAGATATTTGAAAGTCAAAATAATATGAAATATCACAAGCATTTTATTTACAGATTTAAGAAAATACCACTGCATAAAGGAAGCAAAATCAGAGTTTGAAATTAATATATGATGTAAGACGAATTTAAATATGGTTTATTTAAATTGTTCCTTAATAATATAAATCTATTCTTTTGAAATAACATACAGGCAAATGTTTCCTGCAAATGCATGGCTAGCATTGCAGTGTGTATATTTAAAGTTCTGAGCTCAAATGTTTGTTAGAATGACAAACGATATGTTAGACATTTGTCCTCAGGAAGCATGCATAACTATCTTCATTAGTTTCACTGAAGGAAAAGAGAATAAATATGCAATAAGCACCAAGAAAATGCAAATATTTTAAATCTACAACAGTTTTACTTTCTTATTGAATGTTACCCAAATGCCATCAGCATTCTTCTCCACGAAGCCCATGTCATTGTTATTAAATTCATACTACTAACATTTCATAGCACTTTAAAGCAGGCAATGAATTGCTTTGAAACCCAAATGGAACACCAAGTGCTTATTCTAGTAGAATTCAGGCATGGGTTGAACCCTCAGAAACTTCAGGGAGCCCAGGAACACATTAATCGAAAAACATTACCTGACTCAAAATGTGAGCCTTTCCCTTACCACAAATGTGAGATCTTGCAAGCATAAAGACACATAAAACTCTGCCGTTGACAACAGTTAAAATGGAATGGGAGGAGGAAGGGGATATTACCTACAGAAGGGAAGAACTAAATGATCTACAAGGAGGCTGAGCAGGAAATTAGAAAAGATGAGATTTTTGATTTGGCTGCCATCCAGGGATATTCCTGGGCAGCCCAAGAGCACAGGAGGTGCCGAGGGCCTCAGACTTGGCAGCAGTGACCACCGGGGGATAGAGTAAGGCCACATGAGGCCTTCAAAACCAGCAGTGCCAGCCCTCGAGGTGTGAGGAAAGGGGAAGGAGCGCCCGCAAACGGCCGTGAAGATCAATGCCGTCCATGCTGAAAGTGTATCCACCCAGCCTTTGCTGTGCGAGGACAGACACACACTGAAATATGCAAGTGGCTCAGTCTCCTTCTCAGAGACAAGGTGAACGAGGCCGCTGGAGTAGTCAGGACGGATGGAGGACCGTCAGCAACGACACGTGCCGAAGCCTTTGGAGCTGTGTTCCCCGTGAGCTGGCTGGCAAGGTGGGTGGGCCCGGTTTTCTGGAGAGAAAGCCATCACCCATGGGAGGGAGTGAGAAGCCACTCAGGGTCTCGGGTCTACTCAAGAAGAGCTGAAGAGCTGGAGACTGGACACAGGGCCTGGCCGAGCCAAGGCCAGTGGGTGGAAAGCAGGGGCAGGCCGTTGGCGGGTGGGTACTGGCTCCACCGCGTGGCCTGGGAGACAAAAGCAGGTGGGGGCTGGCGTGGGGCCTGGGCTGAGAAGCAGGGTTGGGCTGTGGCACTCAGCAGCCCCTTGTGAGCTCGGAGGGTCCAACTGCACTCGGCACCCGAGGCAGGGCAGCCACTCTTCCGCATCAGACAAGGGGCAGTGTCACCAGGGCTGAGTTAGACGCGTAGCCCGATTACCCGGGTCCCACCCTGGGTCTGCTCCTGGCGGGGGGTGGCTCCTGGCTCTCCACTGCAGGTCAGGCCCGAGGCCAGAGCGGGCATCCCCTCGGGCTCCCCGGGTTGGGCTCTGCGGGCCCCTCTGCATCTTCACTTCTGTACACACAGCCACCATGGTTGGTATTGTTTCGTGGAAATCAGCAAAGAGGTATGTATTCTTTATGCCACCCCACCAGGGCTTTGTTACTCGCTTATTAACAACAGTGGCACATAAAATAAAATACTCTCTCCTGATTTCCCCCGTGTTAGTAAGTTTCCCCGGCAACTTCACTCAAAAGAAGTCCTGCCTATTTGACCCCTAATCTGTCGCTTTCAGAAAGAACGAGTTCCATGTCAGCCTCAATAGACTTACAGAATGGGAATGACCTCCCCTGCACCCTAAATCCTGCGGAGACAGAATGGTTTTTGAAACTGTTAGCATTGCAGGGTTGTGTTTACCAAAATTTATTCAGCAACATTTATACCCAAATCTGAGCACCACCGAACTCTGTATCATGTACAACCATTCTTTGCTAATGTGCTACTTAAAAGGGGTACCCAAGGAACATTTTGGTTTGCATTTGTTTGTTTAATCACCAAGGGAGCAGGGGCTCTGTCTCGTCGTGGAAACATCTGGGCTGCTCAGTCCCCTCCTGCCTGGCTGGATCCCCGGACGCCTCCCTGCCCCAGGCTAAGGCCTTTCTGAGAAACTGAAAGTTACAGGGAGTAATCTAAGACCAGATCCTGGCTGAAATCAGGTTTCGTGTATTTGAACTCAGCAGGCTGCCCCCATTCAGAAATCAGATAAATATTAATCAACATTTCCTTCTCTCTTTATGGTTTGACTTTTCCCTTTATCTCTTTTACCTATCTGGAATTATATTGTGAATAGTGTTAGTACTCATTTTTCCATAAAGCCAGTGTTACAATCACATTCATTAAATTACTCAAGCCCTGTATTGTTTCTTGCTGCCTTGTTTTATACACGCCATGGATTCTCTGTTTAGGTAACTTACATGTAAAGTGAAACATTGCAAAACAATAGTGACGATATAGTTCTTTTTTTTTTTTTTTTTTTGAGTTGGAGTCTCACTCTGTCGCCCAGACTGGAGTGCAGTGGCTGCTACCGGCCACCGCAACCTCGACCTGCTGGGCTCCGGCGATCCTTCCGCCTTAGTCTTCCGAGTAGCCGAATTACAGGCGCGTGCTACCATGCCCGGCTGATTTTTTGATTTTATTGTAGAGATGAGGTCTCGCTGTCCAGGCAGGTCTCGTACCCGCGGGCTCAGGCAATTCACTCACCTCAGCCTCCCAAGGGTGTGGGATTACAGGCTGAGCCACCAAGCCCGGCGATATAGTTCTTATTAAATATTTTTTATTAGTTTTTCTCTCTGCTATGCTTGTGTCAGCATTATATTATTTTAGGCTATTTAATTTTTTTTAATTTTTAAAAAATTTTACTGTTTTCTTTTTTGTCAGGACAAGGCTTTCTTTTACAAATATACTTCATTTTAGAAGAATTTGCCCTCTTCTCAATAATCGATCTCTCTGGATTAAAACATCACATGATATTAATATGAATATTACTTCAAAAATTTCAGTGAAACTAAATTGTTGGTCTTTTTATAATTCCTTTGCATAGCTTACTGAGTTTTCTTCAGCCAATGTGTTTGTTTTGTTTATTCTGTACATAGACTATCACATGTGCTTTATTCGATTGCTTCCCATGGGTAGAAAAAGTACTGAATTATTTTATATCTGTAAAATCCTAAAGGGCTTTTTAAAAGCAGCACTAATACAAGAATAAGCTAATAAATTTCTTGTTAATGTGGATTTGAAGAAGGAAAGAAACACAGGCTTGTTTTTAACCTCAACCTGGTGCTCCTTTGAGAACATAATGGACATAACAGAGGAGTCTCCCAGTCAGGCCTGTAGTGATTTGAAAGGAGGAGAAAGAGAAAAGACGGTCATTGCATGCTGACTGTGTGACTTTACACCCGAAGAAACCAAGCACCACAGGACCTCACATAACTGAGGCTTGAGAAGCAGAGGCTCCTGGCACTGAACAGCCCTGCCCTCCCCAGGGGGGCCCTGGCGTGGGATCCAGACACCTCCCTGCTTTTCCTCCAGGTGTGGTCTGGTGCTTGGTGTATCTTGACGGAGGACTTCTGCCAGAACGACTGCATGTCACCTAGGGCCAGTGATGCCCGAGGACGACCGCTCTTTAGGGGCTCTTCTGCCCCTTGGCATTGCCCTCGATGTAACCCTACTGCCTCCACCACAGCGCACCCTCCGCGTGTGTTGGTGGTGGGTATGGGCACAGGAGACCTTGCAGAGCCCCCAGAGAGAGCCATCTTCCCATTCTCCATGCAATAACTCAGGTGGCTGCTAGAGTGTCTACAGGTAAGCCAAGAGAATGTTCCTCAACATCTGAGATTTTAGGTCATGCCCACAGGCAAATGGCTCCCTGATCTCACACACAGAGTCACTCCCCTTAGAAAAGCTTCCTCACTCTGGCCAGGGTGTGAGATACAAACTTCATTCTCTTTTGACTGAGAAATTCTCATTTCAGAAGGTCAGAAATAACCATTTTTTCAACTCCTAAAGCTCTATATCAGACATAGATGATACAGGGTAATAAGAGATTTCATTTACTGAAATAACAAATTGGATGAAGAATTTTATATCAATGACATTTAGATTATTGATATTTAAGATATTAGAAAACAGTAGCATATACTCATCTGTATCCGTGCTAACCATGTTTGCATTACGTCATTTGTGGGGTCTTGACAGTTTGTTTAATGAGGCCAGCACTTCATGAGGCTCAGATCTCTGAAGAAGAGCAAAAGAAAGGAAATTAAACTCACTTCCTGAAAACAGATACAGAAACATACACACGGTACTCACACATGCAAGAGAACCATATATAGGGTATAATTCATCACTAACAAGTTAAACCATGAGTGCAAGGCAAGCTTGTTAATTGAAATCAATATAATTCACCACATTGTCAGAGTAAATAAGTAAAATCCTATGGACATCTCAAGAGTTGCAGAAAAACCATTGATTTGAGTATAACACTTATTGTTATAATGTCTCCCAGCAAACCAAGCATGGAAAGGTGAAATAGGGCAAGAAAAATAAATATAAGTTGTAAAGAACAGAAAGAAAGAGCCTGTTAGTATTTGCAGGTGGTCTGATATGACCATAGAAAATTTGAAAGTACTTATATGTCTGCATGCAGCTTGGTTACGTAGTTAATCCTTACTTATACCCCCACATCTCTATAATAAAATAAAAGCAAATAAATTATAGCATCTAGAACAACATTATTTATACTGGGTGAGAAACATCTGTATTTTTAAATTTTCAGTAGTTACATTTTAATTAGTTAATTTATTTTTTTTATTTGAGTCAGAGTCGTACTCTGTCGCCCAGGCTGGAGTACAGTGGCATGCTCAGAGCCATCGCAGCCTCAATCTGTTAGGCTCAGGCGATACTTCCACCTCAGCTTTCCCAGTAACAGGCACGAGCCACCACGCCCGGCTAATTTTTGATTTATTGTAAAGACGAGGTCTCATCAGGTTGCCCAGACTGGTTTCAAACCCCTGGACTCAGGTAGTCCTCTTGCCTCCACTTACAAAGTGCTGGGATTACAGGTGTGAGCCACCAGGCCGGCCAATAGTCACATTTTAAAAAGTAAAAGAAACAGGAGAAATTAATTATAATGCTATATTTTCTTTGACCTAATGTATCTAAAATGTTGTCATTGCAATATGAAATCAATACAATAATTTTTAATTTAGAATGTTATGTATATTTTAAAAGAAAGTACTTGTACGGAAATTCATAAGAGGCTGTGTCAAATCTTCTCAATACAAGTCTATTTGTATTTGCATTTTTGTGCCAGTGTCAACAGTTATGAGCTAAAAAGGCAGCACTTAAAATAACACGAACATATACCCAACAGCTAGGGTGCATCCGGCAAGATTGTTCAGCACAGAAAGGGACACTCAAAGACAAATGAAAGAAAGCAAGATCAAGTCTCAGGAATGGAGAGATATGTGACATCCATGTGCTGGACAATTCACCTTTGCAAATACATTTCACTCTCCCAACAATTATCTATAGATTAAGTAAAATTTCAATCCAATTTTCAGCACACATGTATCACGTGTGAGCCTCTGTGTCCCTGGACAAGCTGACTCTAAAATACGAGTGAAGAGACACGGGACCGTGGATAGTCAGGAACATTTTGAGAAATAATGACAAAGCAAAAAGAGAAAAAACTTACTATGAAAACTTAATTCTTCTCATTGCGTCGCTGTTGTATCGGAGCAGATAGAGATCGCTGAAGGAGAACTGGGAATTTGAAAAGCGACTCGTGCAGATGTGGACGTGGAGGTGGCCTTGTGAAGCCACGTTAGCAAGGGGGGCCTTTTCTATGTGCTCAGATGATGGTGCTGGGATGGTTGGCTGGCCACGTGTGGAAGAATGAAACTGGACCCTACCTATCACCATCTACAAACACTCACTCGAAGTTGATTCCATTTTTTAAAACTTTTCAATGACTATTAAATGTCTCAGGTCAAAACGTAGTCAAGTATTTATTTCATTTTTTGTTTTTTCTTCCATTGCTTTCCCATGACAAACAACACCTCAGCAGTCTCCTGTACACCTACTCTTCTATCTATATCTATCTATCTATCTATCTATCTATCTATCTATCTATCTATCTATCTATCTACCTCTCACTCTCTATCTTTCTGGAATAGATTCAATAGAATTGAAGGAAATACAAAGGTGATAGACAGGTAGAGGGATAACAAATAGATTTTAATTCCTAGGAATGGGTTGAATAAAAACTGCCCATTTAAATTTCTTAGGTATGGCACTGTTTTCTAAAAAGACAGCACTCTCTCGCCTGGTGTGAGTTAGCTCTTCCTCACAGGGTGTGTATCAGTGTGTAAGAACGCTCCGTTCTCCACAAGCTATAGGAGATGGTGTGTTCATGAATACATATTTGTGTGGGAAAGTCAGTTGAGTTAAAAAGATATATCCTTGTTTCTTTAATATGCATTATCCTGTCTATGAAAAATTTGATCAGCTCTCCCCACATTATTGACAATTTGAAATTATTTTGATAATTTGCAAACATTTTTCTTTCATAATTATCTAGTAGTTCAATTCCATAGCTCATTATATTTTTTATCAAAGCAAACAAAGGAATAAGCAAAGCAAAACATTGTAAATTGCCATATAATTTGACTTCCAATTGTCTATAATTCAAAGGTGAACCCTTACAATGAACAGGGCACTACAGTATACTCTCTGGGTATAAGATTGATATAAAAAAATTAACAACATTAGTTTAAACAAAGCAAATTAGAAATCCTACTGATCAAATATTTAACATAGCAACAATATAGAATATGAAAAAAATCTCACAGGAAGTTCTCAAGGAAAATTGTAAACAAATAAATACATGTTGATTATTGGATTACACACAAAAAAACTAAATTAGATAAGAGAGATTGTGGGCATGGTTAAATAAAGAAGTCACAGTTAAACATTTCCATCTCTGCTGAACGTGCATCTGTTATCAGCCTTGGTACACATCCAGTGTTCTATAACGGTTCAAGACTAGTCACAACAATCAAACAAATATAAGCTCTCCTGACACATGGCACACGTTTCTTTCTCGTAGTATTTTCCAATACAATTAGCTGCATGCATTATCATTATTTCGGTTGCTCTCTTTTACTCGCCGACGAATCATCAGCTGGGAGCTTTCTATCCTGGTGTGTGTGAAGACCATCACACTAGGTTGCAGCACTGTGTGGCCCTTACCCAGTGCAGATCCGCCAAGAAAAACTTGAGAAAACTAAACCCATGACATTTCCACAACACACCTGAGTACATGTGTGTATGTATACAAAGAACGCAAAAGAGCACAAGGTTATATAACTCATGTTACGAATAGATTACAAAGAGAAAAGAAGTGTGGTTAAGTCTACAGATTTTATTTTATTTTTTCAACATATTTTTTATTTTAAAATTGTGGGGTACAGTGAAGGGTTAGGTATACAAATGTGCATCGTTCAGGCACCCTTGTTGATAAGGGGTGTCTCCCCGTCCCCAGGCAAATATTGACTACCGTTAAACCCACCTTCCTTCCCCTCCCTGCCCCCCCATAGTGTCCTGCCACTGTCAATCCTTTTCTTATAGTATTACGATAGATGTTCAAGGTCCACTTATGAATGAGAACATGTGATACTCAGATCTTTGTTTCTGTGAGAGATCACTTAGTATTATAAACTCTGGTTCCATCCAGGTTGCTGCAAAGTTCATGATTTTGTTCTTTTTTATGGCTGCGTAGTATTCCATCGTGTATATGTACCACATTTTAAAAATCCAGTTCTCTTTTGATGGACAGCATGGTTGACAAAACAGCTTGGTATTGGTACAGGAACAGGTATATAGACCAATGGAATAGAATTGAGATTCCAGAAACAAAACCTCAATTTCTCAATCAACTCATCTTTAACAAAGTGTCCACCACTTAACACTGGGGAGAGGAGAACCTATTCAGTAAATGGTGCTGGAAAACTGGCTGACCACATGCAGAAGATTCCGACAAGACCCCTATCTATCCCCAAACACAAAAATTAACTCTAAATGGATCAGAGACCTAAATGTAAAACCTCAAACCATAAGAACCTTAGAAAATGCAGGACACACCCTTATGGAAATTGGAACTGGCATCCAATTCCTGAACAAAGCCCGAAATGCATGGGCCATAAGAGATAAGTCTACAGATTTTAAAAAGACATTTGTGTTTTTTTTCACTTTTGCACTATTGCTGAATAGATACCCTCACAATATCTATTGATGTAATAGCATAAATTCTAGCAAAAGTATACAATATAGTTTATGATTATAATTATTGTTGAGTTCGCTAGCTGAGATCACAGGAAAAATCCTTGCAGGAATAAGGTAGGTAGAAGGAAGGGAGGCCAAGACACAGAGAGAGAGGAATGAGAGAGAAAAAGGCAGAGAGCAAGAACAGGAAAGAAAGAGAAAGAGATCAGTGCTTACAATCGACCACACTGGTGATATTAACGAGTAAAATAAAAAGAGAAAAAATACCTACACTTCAGCAAAAGAAAAGAAATGAAATAATAAACTTGCTGATTTGAAGTACTGAGGAGTTTTATGTAAAAGAAATTTCTAATAAAAGAGAGGTATCATGCATCAGGAAAGGAAGATTTAATACTAAAGAGTGGGAATTCTTTTCAATTTTCTACTATAATTTTAGTGTAATTTTAGTTAAGATACAAATAGGCTTTTTTTCTTGGAACCTGGCAAAATAGTTTTATTTTCATCCGTATTTTTTGATAAGATTTCTCATTATGGTATCATTGAAAATCGCGAATAATTATAGGTAACGTTAATGCTCCAAGTTAGGATTAAATAATTCACTAAATAATCTATTTATGTGGTGGAATGTTATATGACTATTAAAATTAGATTGAGAAAATTTATTTCTTAGTTACAAAAACGTATTACACATACAACACTTATATCACACCTGAAAATGCTAACAGATGTTACTTTCAGATATCCTGTGCAGAGGTGACATTTTTCTTTATTTATCTTAAGTTTGTCAGTTTTTTGTTTGCAATAAGCCTCAATAACTATTGTATTGAAATGAGTTAACAAATCAAAAAAGATTATTATACATCGAAAATATAATATGCTTTCTAGGGCACTTAGTAAACTAGATTAATTAAAAAATAAGAGGAAATAAAGCAAATAATCATGCTCATATATTTTAAAAGATAGTATGTAGAAGTTGTAGATAATCAGATTATTCCATGAAGTTTTATGTCGATACACTTAAAAATTTACAGAAGAAGAAAAATAGCAGATATAATCTGTGCAAACTGCCACTATAATACATGGAAAGAAAATGCTTATATTATCAAAATTAATACAGCACATTGCAAAACCAATGAGGTTTGAGTAAGTGAAAGATAGACTGAGCCTATCCTTGATTAAAAAGCTGAATATCAAAATATTTCAATATTTCTAAAATGTTGACATGAAAATAAAATAATTCTAGCAATTTACTAAAAAAATCTTCCTTAGAAATACAGTAAGCCTATGGTAAGCCCTCCATGTGTAGAAACCCTCTCATCATTTAAAAAAATTGCATCATCACTAATATTATTATTTATATTTTAGAGACGGGGTCCTGCAATGCTGCCCAGGCTGGTCTCGAACTCCTGGGTTCAAGCCATCCTCCTGCCTCGGCCTCCCAAAGTGCTGGGACACAGACACCAGGTCTGCCCCCTCTTGTCATTTTCTGACACAGGCTGAGAGAAGCCCTTTGCAAAACTGCCTTTCATTCCGTTTCTGTGTTCGCACTGGCCGATTCTCCCCTTGCTTAATCTTGGCCTATGACCAGGCTAAGGAGTGGCGAGCCCCAGAGCCAAAAAAGTAGATTGATTTTTCTTCTCTCTTCCCCAGTGCTGCAAACTCAATAGAGTAGAATTCAAGGCATTGCAGGTTGCAATCAGAAAAGGAAAAGAAAAAAAAAGGAAAAGAGAAAAAGGTTTATATAGCATAACCATAATTTTCTGGAGTGAAAGTTTTGTGTTTTTCACTGCTGCTGTCAAAATGAAGACAGTGCCCTACATTTTAGGTTTTAGGGGCCGCACCAATGTTCCAGATATCAGCGTCTGCATTCCTTGGGGTGCCAGCTAACACCACACCCCACCACTCAACTCGACACAATACACTCACTTTGATTCCGCTTCAGCGTCTACAAGGAAGGCGGTCAGAGCAGGGGCACCCACACCCAGGACGCGCTCCAGCCCCCGGTGTTTCCTGCCCTGCTTCCCCACCAGCCTCCAGGGAGTGGCCATTGTCCTTCGGATAAAGTGAGCTCTGTCTCCATGTCTGTGCTCCATGGGGCAGTGGACAGAAAAGGTGAGGATGGGCAGCTTTCTTACCGGGATATGACCCACAAATCCCACACCTGGCTTCTGTCCACATCGAACCGACCAGAACCTGACTGCCAGGGAAGCCCATACCTATAGACAGGTGCCGTGAAAACCCAGACATTCCATCACCATGGAGCGACCTAGAAACAGGTGCGTGGTGACAATTCAGGAGGCCCATCACAACACAAAGACCTAGGGATAGCTGCCTGTGATAGCCTGAGAGTTTCATCACAGCATAAAGAAGGGGGATCTTTACCACTGGGAGCTTAGTATTGTTTGTCAAAGGAAATTTTTCAGGTCAGTTGATAAGAGACAATCATTCATGAAATGTGTACCACAATTTGGTAGCTGAAGCAAAAGTTGGGTAACATTTTTCATCCCTTACAGTTTATAACAAAGCAAATTCAAGAATAATCAAAGGTGTTAACAAAAGATAAAACCACAAATTTAGTGAAAGAAAAGAAGTAATGATCCTTTGCATAATATCAATGTGACCAAAAAGACTATAATGTTAGGGCAGTTACATTTGCTGCATGCAAATTTGGAGTTTTAACCTAGAAACACACACTCACATACACACACTCATGGAAGCAAAAACAAACGACAAGCCAGGCTCGGTGGCTCAGCCTGTCATCCCGCGCCTTTGGGAGGCTGAGGTGAGTGGATGGCCCGAGCCCGCGGGTTCGAGCCCCGCCTGGGCAGCGAGACCGCATCTCGACAATCAATCAAAAAATCAGCCGGGGTGGTAGCGCGCGCCTGTCATTGCGTCGACTCGGAAGGCGGAGGCGGGAGCATGGCCGGAGCCGGCAGGTCGAGGCTGCGGGGCGCAGCGGCCGCTGCACTCCAGGCCGGGCGACCGAGTGAGACTCCGACTCGGAAAAGAGAAAAGAATTTTTGCCGACACGTCCTCTCGCTCTAACGCCCACGGGTGGCGAACCGTCCTGCTGGTGCATTTGCACACGCCAGAAGCCAGCACGTTCACCGCAGCCGGGCGCTGCGCCACAACGCGAGGGCAGCCTGCCTGCCCCGACCGGCGCGCTCCTCCTTTTGACTTCCCGGCCGCTCTGAGCCTCGTCCTCGCCGCCACTTGAGGGACGCGCGGACGCCGCCCTCCAGCTGCGGCGCTTCCTTCCTCCCCGACCCTCGCCCTCGAGGGCGTCCTCTGCGCGTCGGGCCAGCCCGCACCCCACGC
>NW_007249740.1:150635-198886 GCF_000164805.1 Carlito syrichta
TCACTCTGCGCAGCAGTCCAGTCCCTCCCTGTGGTCTGCGATCCCTGGGCATTTCCCACTGCTGCTGCCTCTCTCTGCAAGCGCCCCGTGTCTCCTGTTCTGTAACTTGGCTTTGGTCACCCCGGTGCTGTGGGCGCCTTGGGAGGCGTGCAGGCCGTGATCTGCCTCGGGCCTGCCGACCTGCGGTTCCTTCTGCTGGAACACCCCTCCGCTCACCCGCAGGGCTCACCCACTCCCTCTTTGGCAAGGGTCAAAGCTCATCTTCACACAGAAGCCTCCTTGATCACTCCATGTTAAGCTCCACCCCCTCATTCCCCTCTTCCTGCCGTACCTTCTCCAAAGCACTCATGCCCACGTTTCGTGCCCGAGGTCCTTCCTTATTTAATCTCCATGTCTCCTCGTGCCCGAGGTACCGCCTCCTTTAATTCACCATGTCTCCAACATCTACCTGCTGGAATGTGAGCTCTTTGAGAGCTGGCCTTTGTTTTGTTTCTGTTGTTACCTGCTTGCTTGGACCACTGAGTCTAAACAACTGCTGCACTGCCTGATATACAGAAGACAACCGATAAGCTCTTGTTGAGTGAGAGGGTGAGTAACTGACATTTAATAGAGTCACTGGCTTACCAAATGAGGCTTCCCAATGTATGCTCGTGGGACTACTCCTGGGTGTGAAAGTATAAAAGGATCATGCCGGAAGATATCAGATGTATTCTGCTAACACCAGTGTTAAAGACGACATGTGTGATACATACACTGTATTGATATCATACCCATTAATCTGTCTATAAATACTCATAAGAAGTGGCCAACTCAGACAGGCAACACATGGTGGACTGTGCTTCAACCTACAGGTGCCTGGGATGGAGGTGGAAGACGAGGAGATGAGGCGGGAGAGGCTTCATCTGCAATATTTCATTTTCTTCTTTCAAATGTTTGGATAGGATGCAGCATTGATATCCATTCATGATGTTGACTCCTCTGTCTGTTTGTAGTCTCCACTTCTATTTTAGTGTATAAAAATATTTTTCCAACGAAGCCAACGAATAACAAAAGACGTCAATGAAGAGAGCACATGGTGCTTACTTACAAGGGCCAGTGCAGGATAATTGTCCTTTTAATTGTCTACACAGTCATTTGTACATTCAAAAATATATGTGCCACAGCGTGGTACTAACATCAAGACATACAGACCAATAGAACAGAAGACAGCCCAGAAATAAGCCCTCAGGCATTTACTAAATTATGTAAAATTATTTTGGAACAAGGTACCACCACCATTCAACAGGGAAAAAACAGAGTCTTCATCGCCGGCGCTGGGAAAACTGGACATCCACATGCCAAAGAATAAAATTAAGCCCTTACCTAATGCAATATATAAAGGTTAACTCCAAAAGGATTGAAGACTTAAACATAAGGCCTAAAATGCTAGCATGCCAAGAAGAAAACATAAAGAAACATCTTCATGATATTGGATACGTCGATATTGTTTGAATAGGACACAAAAGCATAGGCAACAAAAGAAAAATAGGTACATTAGAATATATCAAATGCAAACTTTCCACGTGTTACAGGAAACAATCCACAGAGTGGAAAGGCAGTCTACAAAACAGGAGAAGGTAATTGCAAATGATAAGCCCGACAGAGTCCACATCCAGCAAACATAAGGAACACCCACTACTTGGCAACAATAACAACAACCCAGTGAAAACCACGCATAGGACCCGAATGACGTTTCTCCAGAGAAGATGTATAAATGACCAATACGCATATGAGCAGCTGCTGCACATCGCTAGTTAGCAGGGGAATGCAAATCAAAACCATAATGAGATATCATCTCACACCCATTCGTGTGGTCACTGTTAGAATAGAAAATTGTATGTGTGGGCTCGACGCATTTAGTGGAAATGTAAAATGGCTCAGCCACCGTGGGAGAAGGCACAGAATTTACTTAAGAAATAAAAATAAGCTGGGGCAATGACTCACGCCTGTCATCCCAGCACTTTGGGAGGTGGAGGTCAGAGGATTACTTGAGTCCAGGACTTGAAGACCAGCCTGGGCAACGTGGCGAGACCTCATCTCTACAACAAATTCAAAAATTTGCTGGGCATGGTGGCACACTCCTGGGGTTCCAGCTACTTGGGAGGATGAGGCAGAAGGATCCCCTGAGCCCAGCGACCTGAGGCTGTGGTGGCCATGAGCATGCCACTGCACTCTAGACTGGGTGACAGAGTGAGATGCCTACTCAAAAATAATAAAAAAAAAGAAAGATAGAATTATCCTATAAGCTGGCAATCCCACTTCTGGTTATGTATTTAGAAAAATACAAAACAGCAACCCCAAAATATCTTTGCACACCCATGTTCACAGCAGCATCATTTACACTAGCCAGGAGGCGAAAGCACCCTAAATGCTCTTGTAATGAATGAACAGACTGAGAAGATGTAGTGTATATACATAATGGGACATTATTTAGCTTTAAAGAATGAGGAGGAAGCTCAGTGACTCAGCCTGTAACCCCAGCACTTTGGGAGGCTGAGGCAAATGGGTTGCCTGAGCCTGCGGGTTTGAGATCAGCCCGGGCAACTTGGCGAGACCTTGTCTGTACCATAAAAATAAAACAAAACAAAAAAGTTAGCCAGACATGGTAGTGCATGCCTGTAATTCCAGCTACTTGGAAGACTGAGGCAGAAAGGTCACCTAAGTCCAGCAGGTCGACGCTGGGGTGGCAGTGAGCGTGCCACTGTACTCCAGCCTGGGTGACGGAGTGAGACTCCATCTAAAAAATAAATTTAAAAAAAATGAGGGGATCCTGTCACTTCTGCAACATGAATGGAGATTGCGCTAAGTAAAGTAAAACTAGCCACTAAAGAGCAAATCGTGTATGATTCGACTTATACAAAGTATCTACAGTGGTCAAAATTCATGGACCAGAAGTAGCGAGGCGATTACCAAGGCCTGGTTGAAGTAGGCAGTCTTCCTCAAACTTTTTGGCATCAGCAACAGGTTTTGTGAGACAATCTCTCCATGGAAGGGGGGGTCATCAGGCATTAGATTCTCATAAGGAGCACACAGCCTAGACCCCTCGCATGCACAGTTCACCACAGGTTCGCACTCCCATGAGCCTCTGATGCCGCCTCTGACCTGACAGGAAGCCGAGCCTCCCCTGCCTCTCGCCTCCTGCCGTGTGGCCCAGTTGCTGACAGGTCACTGATGGGTACCAGTTCACGGCCTGGGGATCAGGGACCCTTGAAGTAGGAGGATTATGGTTTAGTGGATACAAAGTATCAGTGTTGCAGGAGAAAAAAGTTCCGGAGATCTGTTGTGTAACAATGTAATTATTCTGAATGCAAATGCTCTGCACCCTTAGAAATGGTTACAGTGATCGAAAAAAAGTATCATGCCCTTTGTTAGATTTTGGTGATACAGTGGTAAGACAAGGATGCACCTTTCTTCTATGGAGCTCATCCAGCCATGGAGGAAGAAACAAACAATTAAAAAATAAGTGATTAAAATTCTGATAAGAACCCTGAAGATGCAGAGTGCTGTGAAAATGAATAACAGGCACGTGACTCAGTTTGGGATTCTGGGAGTGTGTGCACAATTATTTTACAAAGCCTTGGTATGAATGATTGATAAACTTTCAACACAAAGTTCTACTATAATTATTCAATAACGCATTACATTATGACCTCTGCAGTCTGTATTTGATAGCGTTGGCATTGGCATTGTCGCTTGACACGTAGCACCTGTCAATGACAATCAAAATACCTGCCACAGACAAGACTCGGTAAAGAGTAGCTGTGGCCACAGGCACCACGGCTGATGGATGCCCAGTGCCTCCTTGTGTGTGAGGCTGTGACTACTCTTGGTGGTCACCGCCAGATGGTAGCAGCATATATGAAAAGCTTATTTGCTTGGATGTTTGAAGCTGGAAAAGCAATTACAAGTATTTTCATGATTATGAATTGCTGGAGACCAGCTCCAGCCAGGTTCAGGGTTCCCCAAAGGTGGAGACGGTGTTGGCGATTGGGGGGAAGAAGAGAGAAAGAGAGAAAGAAAGAGATGGGACTCCGGTCTAGTGCAGAAGCGATGTGTGTGTTATTGGGAATTACAATGGGTCTTTTATACACAAAGTCAGATGTGGGAGGGGCGTCCCCCACCCACCAGAAACCTTAATCCATGAAAACTTAATCAATGATTGCCTTTAAACCCTTTTCATATGATAATCTTAAAATCCCATAACAAAGGATAACCTAATCTGTGACTGACATATTCTATAAACCTCTTTCATCCTAAGCGGATTGATTTATGCCAAGTTAAACAATTCTATAGAAGCTTAAGTATTTACTTTACAAATGAAAGTGGCCCATCCCAGAATGTTTGGAATGTGGCCCAGTCCAAAGTTCACAGTGGACTACCTGCAAGTAACCCAGCCGCATTCTTTCAACAAAATGGCTGTCTTCTAAAACTGTATTCTACAATTTATACCTTCAATAAATCCTAAGATCATGACCCAGAAGCCTATGACCAATACTAAGGCTCTTCGCTGTGACACGAGCTTGAATTATAAGTTGTGTGAAAGCCAAAACTGCAGTTTGTGGAAGAATGGGAGCAATGAGCTTCTAAAGTTAGCTTGTGTTCATCCTGATCTCAGAGTTTCTATGTTTTGAGCTCATAGGAGCTTAATCTGGTTAGTGCTGAGTAGAAAGGGGGAGGAAATGGGGTCAATAGCTCCCAAATGCATCCTAGTAGTCTCGGGGTCAACAACCCTTCCTGATCCCTAACTCTCAGTGGGCCTCCGTGGCCAGCTCCCAACAATGAATAATTGAATGAATTCATCTCTGTGAGGTGCTTGGAACAGAGTTGGCATGTAAGTGCTATCTGCAGTGTTATACTTATTACTGTTGTCATAATTATTATTACCATTGTTGGAGGCATTATTCAGGCAAAGAAAAGTGCTTCTTCACATTTCCAAACAGCTAATAACTGCTCATGACCTTTTTAAAAACTGGTTGTTATGGGAAAATTCCACATATGTTTCTGCTTTGCCCTGACCATGTCTCCATCTGTTAGTCTGTTTCTTTCTCATGTCCCCACCCACACTTAACTGCCTTTTAAACTTTCTATGCATCTTGTATCTTTTTTTTTTTTTTGAGTTGGAGTCTCACTCTGTCACCCAGACTGGAGGGCAGTAGCCACTCCCGGCCACCACAGCCTCGACCTGCTGGGCTCCGACGATACTTCTGCCTCAGCCTTCCGAGTAGCCGGAATTACAGGCATGCACTACCATGCCCGGCTGATTTTTTGATTTATTGTAGAGATGAGATCTCGCTGCCCAGGCGGGTCTCGAACCCGTGGGCTCAGGCAATCCACTCACCTCAGCCTCCCAAAGGCGTGGGATTACAGGCTGAGCCACTGAGCCCAGCTGCATCTTGTATCTTGCATGACTTCTTTGTAATAAAAAAGTGATGGCTTTGCATATTATTTTTTTTCTTTGTCCTATAAGGCTACAGTGAACCATTTAATTCTTTTTTTTTTTTTTTGAGTTGGAGTCTCACTCTGTCGTCCAGACTGGAGTGCAGTGGTTGCTCCTGGCCACTGCAGCCTCGACCTGCTGGGCTCTGGCGATCCTTCTGCCTCAGCCTTCCAAGTAGCCGGAATTACAGGCACGCGCTACCATGCCCAGCTGATTTTTTGATTTATTATAGAGATGAGGTCTCGCTGCCCATGCGGGTCTTGAACCCACGGGCTCAGGCAATCCACTCATCTCAGCCTCCCAAAGGCGCGGGATGACAGGCTAAGCCACAGAGCCTGGCTTCATTTAATTCTTTAATTTATGGAAAGTCTCTATTTTCTGGCAAAGCATTGCCTATTGCTTAAAATCGTCTTTGTCTCTGTCACTCTCACTAGTGATTGGGTTCTTAGTGCCATTTTTCTTTCTCACACAGAAGAAGTTATTGCATATCCAGGAGAAACACATGTATGCCTGTGTGGCCCTGGGTGGTGGGGGGTTTCACTGGAAGGCCAATGACGGCAGAAACACAACAAAGGCCAGCTCTCAAAGAGCTCACATTCCAACAGGTCGATGTTGGAGACAGTGTTAATAGTCTCCCAACTGTATTTCAGCTGGAAAACTCTCATTTACATTTTATTTGTCCCTGTTTTTAATGAAGTAAAAGAAGAAAATATTTTAGATAAAATATTATTTTTTCTTTTTTCCCTAACACAGGAACACATGATCCCTGAGGCACCTGACACCTGGAAGAAGGTTTGCCACATATCAGGTATAATATCTGTTCAGCAAACAAGCACACAAATGGCTAATTGTAATTCATGGACCTATTTATCTTCATAAGGAAGTTGGACCCCGAAGAGCGGTAGGACTGGTTGACAGGATGACAGAGTCATTCCAGGTGGTGGAATGCACGCATCGTGTGGCAGAGTGGGAAGGCGTGTGTTCCCGTGAGAGACGAGACTGGACACGCACAGTGAGGCCCTGGCAGAAGAGGACATCCTCAGCCACAGTTCATTGCTTTGTTCTCACTGTAGACGGCATTTTATAGCATTTTTAGATGGTACATGTTTATGACCTAAACCCACACGAACACGACTAACAACCAGATCCAACAAGACTTGTGCCTTTGTTAATGCTGTAGGAAGAATAATCCCACTAGAAATTAAATGCACAAAAATAAGATACACATATCCTGGCCTGCAACAATGCCATTGCCCTCCATGGACATAGAAATCTGCCTTCTGTGCTGCTGCTTTGGGTGTCAACACAACTAGAAGGCTCGTGAAAATTGCACGATGCTTAATTCGGTTAATCTGAGAGAATGCCACTGCCTTCACCCGTGACACAATCCATAAGGAACATGGATGTTTGCCTTATTTCAAATTCCAGAGGAAAGAGTTTGAGCACAGCAATCACATTTGTGAACAAAAATGATCTGTTGGGCAACATACATCATGGCAAATCGTTCCTACACACCAGCTTGCAGATTTAAAACAAATTGACTGCTCGGTGATAAATTCCTGGAATTGGAGACGGGGTCAGTGCACACAAAAACACTGGCGTAACCTTACCTACAGAGATATGAATGGCTTTCTACAGCTACAATTATTTCATAATGTGCAGGAGGGTTTATCAGGCTAAACAGACCATATGGTGAAATGAATCCTTAAATTGAAAACAGAAAGACATTTTTAAAGTGTCAAAGAGGAGATAAAGTCATCCACACATTTCTATGGAGAAGACACAAGACTGAAAAATCTGAAAAGTGAAAATACAGCACGGTTAAACACACACACACATGCACAGGACTCAGGGCCCCGCTGCTGATGAGATTTGAAATTTTAAAATGTGCTTAACTTTTGACCTTCATGCATTTACTGCATGAGAAACTTAGAGAAGTACGATTTCTGCGATGATTTAAAACATAGTCCTGTGAAATTACGCGCAGTGTTCTGCTCATGTTACGATGTCTTCAAAGAGGAGAGAAGGAAAAGAAGCTTGCCAGCAGAAATAGACAAGAAAAATGGTCGCTTCTGAGCAGCGTTCCTTGCCAAGACACATGGTCCTCTAGATGACTGTGGAATGAAAAAGACCACGGAAAAATGGCGTGTGGATGTCGGCGAAGTGAAAGCTTGAAGGGATAAGCACCCCAAATGCTTCCCTGTTTTTCTGCCTCTGTCGGTCATGAACTTAGAATCTGGAGGAGAGCTCAGCCGTTTACAGTCTTGCCTTTCCTCCCGGAATAAACAGCCTTACCTGCCTGCGAAGGGCCAGGTGTTTGTCAGTCTTTTGTTTATTAGGAAGGAAAAGACCCGTGAGCCCCAACTGCATGAAAAAGGGAACTGCCTTGAACGTGGCATCTGCTCTTTGCTAATGCAATTTCTTCAGCTTAATTGCTTTCTGACATCAGTCGCTGGGTTTTCAGCAGCCTTCTGTCCAATAGTTAGCTACAGAGCCTTCTCCCACACCTCTTTACTGGTGCCAAAAAGCAGAAGATTTCAATCACATGGCCATACGTGCCTTTTTTTTAGTTAAGCATTTGAGATTGTTTGTATATGTATGTATGTTTGTGTGTGTGTCTACTTTCAATATATTAATAATCATAGGCTTCATAGAGGAAGACACAGAAATAGATCTGAACACATGTCAAAAGTGAATTTCTTACCTAAAACCTCATCAAATCTACAAACTCACACGAAACCAAACAAATCTCCTATCTTGATTGACAGAGTTTGAAGTTTTGCAGTAGTACAAGGGCTGATTTCCATGAGAGAGTTGAAAAACAGCAGGGAACTCTCAGTGAAAATTATGGTCATTTAGAGTCAAAATGTGGTTGTGGAATTAATTTTAATGAAGATATATATAGGTGTTTTACTTCTATTTTTTTCTGTAAAGAGACCAAAATAACTACATTCGAAAACAACGCTCCTGTGGGCTCAGAAGAATTTAGATGAAGATCACGTTTTGCTTTTAGAAGGGTCTGGGATCTTCCCAGAATTTAAATCTCTATAAACAATCAAATCACTGTAGAGTTTTATCTTAGTCCTTTTTCTCTGTCCTGGATTTTATTTCTGAGTCAACTCAGCTGTATGCTGGGTCATGCCTGTCCATTTCAGAATGTCAGAAAACAAAAGATCTGTGTTTCAAATTTCCTCTGATTTCAGGAACACTTGCGGTCAATTATGTTGGTTAGTTGACATTCTGTTTTATGGTATTTTGATTTCAGGAGCAAATATCTTTGCTTAATCATGTAGAATGAATGACATGGCAATACATTTAGTCTCTTTTAGTATTCTCTCATATGATGTGGGTAAAATCCTGCCAAGAGTGATACGTTTTTAGGACTGAATAATATTCCTCTGATTACCACATGTGTGTGTATATATATGTGTGCTATACACACACACACACACACACACACACACACACACACACACACACACATCACAATTTCTTTATTCAGTCATCTGCAGACAGATATGTAAGTAAACAAGAACATCTTGGCTATGGTGAATAATACTGGAATGACCATAGGAGTGCAGATATGTTTATGGGGTAGTTTTCTGGGGGTAAATCTGAAGGATATTGTCTTAAGTAAAACAAAAACAAAAACAAGACACTGAAATAAAAAATTACTGTATGATGCCACATGTACCATCTAAAACAGAACAAAAAACATGAATGCACAGAAACAGCGAGTAGATAGGTGGTTTCCAGGGGTGGGGCTGGGAGAAGCAGGAGATGTGGCTTGCAGGGCAGAAGCCGTCAGGCATGGGAGGAGCAGGTTCTGGCGACGGACTGGCAGCAGGTGGGCTAGGGATAGTAAGAGCGTGTTGGAGTCTGGAAATTTGCTGAGCGTTGGTTTGCTGAGAGCAACCAACTTTTGCCATACATGAAAAAAAGGTGACTGTGTGTGATCGTGGCTATGTCGATTTCTTTTTTTACAATGACAATTTTTTTTGCAGTGACATTTTCACTTTGTATAGTTGTATCGAAACACCATGTAGTACTTTAAATATATACAATAAAAAGAGTGATAATCACACATTTGTCATGCTAGGGAACATACACCCTCAGTTATGAAACTTGTAAACATTAAAATAGAAGAATTTGTGGCTTTGCATGTGCTAAAATGTCATAAATAAGCGGTGGATGGCTTAAATGCACTTATGTCTTTTGGTAATCAAAATGGCTTCCCCCAACCCCTGTAGCTTGAATTCCTCTACTTCTAAACGGAGAGTTTGTTGGGTAGAGATTCTGATCGAGCATGGTGATAAACTCGTACTGTTATTTCACTTTGATTGATTTACAGTTCTGTGGTTTAAACGTAAATGTCAAAAACAAGAACCGTGGAATTGGCGTGCCTGGGTTCACGTGCCAGCTCCGCTATTCACACTGCCTGCGCATGCTTGAATGAGTATGTTTCTCTTCCCCTTCCCCGCTTCCTTATCTCTTCCCAGGGTAGCCTCTACTGCATCAGGAAGTTGCTCAGAGACCCCAGCACCAGCCCTGGTGCAGAGAACACCTGTCCCATGTCAGCAGCTGTGGTTGGATGAAGCGGTTGACAGTGGCATCATACAACACTAGTCTTCTCTTGCCTTTCCCTTCAGTTGTATTTAGTTATTAGCTTCCCGTACTGTCTCACAATGGAAACAGGAAACACTTTTGTTAGGAGGATATTTGCAGCTTTATTTCACAGGACTGGTGCTGAGAAGTCTTGGGCAGGTTTGTTCGTCCATATGATCCCTCTGTGTTCTCATCTACACAGACGATTGCTAGTACTTCTATGTAGTTGGGACTATCAACAGTAGGTCAAGGGCATGTGGTGAAAACTGCATAAACTAATGGAAAGAAAAGTGCATTGTGAACGTTAAAATTCCAAAGGTGTTTGATGATTTATTTTGTCTCAAATGGCTAATGAGATTCAAGAGCTCTCATCAAACAAAGCAAGTCATCATTGCCTGAGAAGTAGTGAACAGGTAGGTTTTTAAAAAATTCCCTAATCCAAAAGCTGTTTGTAGGAGACATTGTATGGTCCTCATCGCTTCAGTTTTTTAAAGTACCCAAAATAACTTCAAGCTGGTAACCAGAGGAACTCATTTTTTGAATGCAGAAACCAGAAAACAGTCTGAAACCATAGGGAACAACAGCAAAAAAGTGCCCAATGGAAAGGAGTGAAGGGAGGCCTGGCAAAAGACCATTAGATTTAGTAGTAATCATGAATGGTTAATCTAAAACTGGCAATTATCTCCTACATAGTTGGTTTTTCTGAGTGGAAGCTAGTTGATTTATGAATATTGTTGTTTAACATAAAATAAATCCAATGAATGAATTCCTTCCAGACAAAAAAAGTAAACATCAGAAAAAAAAGAAAGAAAGAAAGAAAAAGAAAAAAAAATGAACAAAAAAAATGTGAAAACCTTGATAAGTAAGGGAAAAAAATCTCAAAATGAATCTCCTCAACGTTTCAAAATTCCATCAGGTAAATAACAAATCAAAATCAGGGAAGAATTTAATAATTGATATCTGAACCACTGATTTTCCTTTCCTCTCTATAGGATTAATGCTGACAGTTCTGGTAAACTGAGAGTAATTTGGTTCAGGGCGACTTATACCCATTGGTCATCATTGGCTAAAAAATCAGTTAACTTTGTATAAACTCAAGTTATTCAAAGAAAGCTGTTTATTAAGTAATTATTTTTTAAATTTTATATTTTTTGAGTTGGAGTCTCACTCTCACCCAGACTGGAGTGCAGTGGCACACTCCCGGCCACCTCAGCCTTGACCTGCTGGACTCCGGCGATCCTTCTGCCTCAGCCGTCCAAGTAGCTGGAACTACAGGCATGTGCTACCACGCCCAGCTAATTTTTTATTTTACTGTGGAGATGAGGTCTCGCCAAGTTGCGCAGGCGGGTCTTGAACCCACAGGCTCAGGCAATCCACTCACGTCAGGCTGAGCCACCGAGCCGGCTTATTAAGTAATTATTAAGTATCATTATTATTTTCAAGCAGATTCCTTACATTCATTACCAAGTTCACGAATGAAAACGTTTTATGGCCTGGCCACTAGTGCAGTTAGTAATAGTACTTGAGCTCCCAATTATAACGTTTTAAAAAAAGAACAAGTGAGACCTTATAGGCATGCCTGTGAGAGTTTAGGTAACACAGTCAAATTCCTTTTTTAAAACCCTGCTTATAAAACACAAAGTGTGCATCCTGGGATTACTGCTCCTTTTCTTTTCTATCTTACAGTCCTTGTTCCTAATGTTGAATTCGGAAAACCTAGAGAAAGAGACACTTAAATTGAGAAAGGAGCAGCGTGATGGATGCTAACGGGCTCTGTGTGGTTGTTGTAAATCCAGGCAGCACCTGGACCCCAGCGATCCTGAGACGGCCATCACGCTCGGAAAATGGGGCCTGCTGCAAAGCTCATGCAGGGTGATTGAGGGAGCTGCATTGGGGAGAAACCACATTTGAAATCAGGATGAGCCATGGCCTTGGAACAAAGGCAGGGAGTCCGGGACAGGCGCTTCAATCAAGCAGAGGGGTCGTAAAATGAAAGCAGCCCCGGCAGCGCCTGCACTGAGTTTCTCCACTTTAACGGCAAACGTTTATAGCTCTTATGCCAGTCCACTGCTGAGCTGCACTTGTGGATGCAAGCAGCTGACTCTAGCACAAGATCCAAATAGACGGAATGCTTCAGGAGAGATGAACTGGCCAAGATCCGAGATCCAAGGTGTCTGGATAAGGTGTTCATGCACTTGAAAAAGAAATAGAAATTCGAGTTATGGGATTGGAGTTACGGAAAACTGAATGTGTATTTGTCTTGCCTCTGGGGAAGACAACAGATATCAGTAAAAAGAAGGAAATGGTAAAGAAAGAGTCATTAGGCTGATTCACAAACACCCGAGGCCTATTCATCACCGAGTATGTTCTCGAGCAGTATCACCGGGGACCAGAGTTAAGAAATACACTGTTTGAAAAGTGTTGTGCTGGATGTGTTTCCATTAAAACTAAGGGAAGCAATGTTAAAAACTGATCTCTATAAAGTTGACAAACATAGACAATGGGAAAAGGACACCTGATTCAAGAAGTGGTGCTTGGAAAATAGACTAGCTCTCTGCAGAAAAGTGAAACTGAACCCCAATCTCTCACCATATGCAAAAATTAAGTCAAGGTGGGTTAAAGGAATAAATGAAAGACCCGAAACTATAAAAATCCTAGAAGAAAACCTAGAAGAAACTCTTCTGGGCATTGGTCTAAGCAAAGGATTTTTGTCTAAAACCCCAAAAGCAAATGTGACAAAAACAAAAAATAGACAAATGATACCTCATTAAACTAAAAAGCTTCTGCACAACAAAACAAATAATCCACAGAGTGAACAGAAAGCCTACAGAATGGGAGGAAATATTTGCAAATATGTCTCAGACAAAGGACTAATATCCAGAAATCTACAAAGAACTAGACAACTCAACTTGAAAACAAACAACCCTATGAAACAGGGAAGAAAGAACACAAACAGACATTCTCAAAAGAAAACACGCAAGCAACCAACAAACATGAAAAAATGCTCAGCATCACAAAACACCAGAAAAATGCAAATCAAAACCCAAATGAGGTCCCATCTTATGCCTGTCAGCATGGCCATCCTAAGAAGGCCAAGAACAGCAGATGTCGGTGTGTGTGTGGAGAGAAGGAACGCTCACACACTGCTGGTAGGAAGGCAAACACCTTCAACCTCTGTGGAGGACAGAAGGGAGATTTCTCAAAGAGCTAAATAGAGAACCACCATTCGACCCAGCCATCTCACTACTGGGTGTCTACTCAAATGAAAAAAAGAAACCCCATTATATAAAGAAACCTTCACTCATATGTTTATCACAGCATTATTCTCAATAGCAAAGTCATGGAACCAACCTCAGTGTCCATCAGCAATAGACTGAATAAAGAAACTCTGGTAGATAAATACCGTGGCATACTATGCAGCCATAAAGAAAAGCAAAGTCATGGTTTTTTTGTAGCAACATAGATGACAGTGGAGAACATCATCCTATGAGAAGTATAATAACTCAGAAACAGAACAAAAAAACCACAGCTTCCCTCTCGCATGTGGAAGCTAAGTGGACATAAAGACGGAACCAATGAAATGCCAGTGACACTAAGCAGGGAAAGGCATGGAGGGAGGGTGAGGGTTCAGAAGCTGCCTGTTGGGTGCAATCCACCCTATTAAGGGAAAGCAGACTCTCGGAGTCCAATCTCCACAGGCACAGGGGCAATGTGCCCGTGTAGCAAATATGCACTCATACCCCAAACCTGAAAAAAAAAGAAAGAAAAAAGTCTTTAGCACCAATTTTGCATTTAATTTGAAAATATTGGAAAATGCAAATGGGGGCTAAAGTAGAGAGAATCAATACTGGCGTGGTTGAAGTACAATTATCACTTATACGTAGACATCGATTTTCTAATTTGTAAATTAAAGAGATTTTGTGACATTTCTCTTTGTATTTCTTTCATTGTGTCAATGCTATATGATAAAACACATAAAAATTAACGACAGTGCTGAAGTTGTCAAAACATATCACAAGTGATAAAAGAGAATTTCAGTTTTTAGAAGTATGCTAAATACAAGGTCAGTAAGAAAACACAAAATGACTAAAGTAGAGGATAAACTCCTCACTCACTTTGATAAAAATTAAATCAATCACAAATTATGAATAAAATATATGCAATATTAGGCTTTCTGCTTTTTCCCTCTTAGTGTGTGTGTGTAACTTTATGGTGAAATGTAGAACATCCCATGCAAAACAATAGCCAACTGAACAGCAGTGTATATAAAGAATTTCTGCTAGGAAGAGAGAGATGGTCAGCATTAGGAAATATAACAATGAACTTGATAAATGAATTTGGTAAAGTTTCAGGGGAAAAAAAAAGAAAATATAACAATGAAATAAATTCTATTCTTCAGTAAGCTAAAAAAAGAAAAACTACCTAAACTTGATTATAATATGTCAGAAGCCAAGATAATATGATAAATCATGATATAATTGAGATATTCCATTAAAGTCAAAACAAGACAATAATATGCACCACTTTTTATGTCATGGAGAAGATTCTAACCAAAGTTTGCATGATAATAATAATCACATGCATACTCATATGAAAAGAGATATAATTTTATTTTATATGATACATTGATTTTCTTCTTATTATGTCCAGGTCAATTAATTAAAAATTGCTAGATGGAGCATTAAGATTTAATAATTATTATTTTGCAAGGTAAATAAGCAGAAAATCAAAATTTTGTAAATTTCACAAATACTAAATTAAATAATGTTTGAGGAAAATTAGCTTTCAAAACAGCAGAAAGAATCATACAAAGAGAAACTTACTGAGGAACATTACATCACTGTGAAAGAACATTATGCCACTGTCAAATAAAAAAGTATTTTAACTGAGGACGTTCAATTGAAATAACGAATACACAGGTATTGGAAACTGAAAAGGGAAAACTAAAACATTGTGTTAGAACAGAAATACTGACTTCAGGAAGTCGCTTGGGAACACAGAGGAAAAAGAGAAAATTCTGGGATTATTAGAATTTAGAACATTAGAGGAGGGGCCCCAGAGAGCAGGATGAGACATCCACACAGAGCCACTTCCCAGCTCAGTGGGTGCCTTCAGAGGCCAGATGAAGACTTTATGGGGAGGGTCTTGGACTTCTGAGGAGGAGGCATCACACAGCCTGTGCCAGAGGGGAGGGGTCAAGGTGAGCACAGGCGTACTGAGGAGACTGAGCAACAGAACCATTGCCATTGTCAGGGTGAAGCGGTGGTGGTGGTGAGCTGAAGAAATGGGAGAAACATACTCCTCATTTCTGCCACCATTTAACCCACCCATCTTCTCTGCATACTCATGACTGTTTGGAGCCTAACAGGGATCCCTCTGAGGAGGGGAAGGTATTTTGCTGCATCACAAAGCAGAGTGCACAGGGAGTGTGTGAAGCTGGGAGACAATATCTTAATAGCCAACGCATTAAGGACAGGAGGAAAGGTTCAGTGTTCTGGAAAGAAAAATAAATTGCCTTCAAAGGAATAGGAAATATACTACAAGGAAAAACACAATCTGCCAACCGAGAATTCTATAGCCAGTGAAGTGCCCTTTGAAAGTGAAGGCAAAATAATCCATCTTAGAAAGCAAAAGAGAAGAAAAATTGTCACCAGAATATTTGAATAAAAGTATCATAGTCTGTTCTTCAGGCTAATGGAAAATCATCCCAGCTGGTAGCTAGAATGCAGAAAGGTATAAACAACAGAAAAGATATATGCATAAATAAATCTGAGTCATTATTGATGATATAAAATAATAAAAATATTGCTGATAAATTATAACAATGCATAGAATGACAATAAGTTATATCGTATATAACATGACCATAATAGTAAAATGATAATCATAACTTGTATTCTAAAATAGCTACATAAAATGATAATACTATTTATGATATAATATAATGTAACTATATAAAATAATAGTAATAATAAAAATAAATATATTAATGATGAAATTTACCAAATATTTCCAAGAAATCAAGTCCTAGATTGAAATATCTTAACTTTTAAATATAATATATATAGAGATAATGATACTTCTTAGACTCATACTAAAACTGTTGAAGAATTAATAAAAAATGCTTGAAAAACCAGAAAAAGAGATACATTCAATGCACAGGAAGATTGAGAGTATACTTCCTAACCGGAAGGTGGAAGCCAGATAATAGAATTTGACTTTATGTGCCAAAAGAAAATAGCTACTAAGCAGATCTGCTTTTCAAAATGAAGACTACATTATAACATCTTCAAGAAAGCAAAATAAAGAGAAAATGTTAACAGCATAATTACTCAAAAAATAATAAATATACCAAATAAGTCATTGGAAGAGAAAAATATAATTAATGCAACAAAGGAAACACAAGGTTTATTATTCTGAGATATCTAAAATTTCCCTAAATAGCAGGTAGAGGATGCACAAAAATATAGAAAAATCTAAGAACAGGAAAATGCATGGATTATTCTAATTGGCTATTGGCTTGTTGAGCATTTAAATAAAAACATTAACATTCCGTGGGTTAATATGTAATAACATGACCACCATAGTTCAAAAGCCATGAGGGGGTAATGGAGGTGAGCTGCTCTCGGTCATTGAGCTTTTCTGGCATTAGCAAGAGCACAATATCTTCATTAGGCTTTAGTGAGGCATGAATGCATGTGGTAATATCCAAGGTAACTTATGAGAAAAATGGCAAAATATACCAAATAAGTCATTGGAAGAGAAAAATATAACTAATGCAACAACTAATGGAAAAACACAAGTAACGAGAGAAAAGGAAACAGAGAATGTATGAGGGCAATATAAAAAAATAGTAACATGGCAGATTTAAACACAGACATACCAGCAATTACATATTATCAGAAGAAAGAAAAACATTGTATAGTCCTCAAATGTGGATATCTTAAGTATAAGAAAAATTACAAGTAAAAAGAAGAAAAAAGATACACCATATCAGACAACGTGTTGGCTATTCCAGCTTCATTATCTCCACTGACTTTGACAGCTGACCTGTACAAGCAGTGTGGGGGGCAGTGGAGTGGTCAGTGTGGTTTTTCAGAAAAGAATGAGATGGTAAATATTTGCAGCTTTGTGGGCCAGAGTCAGTCAACTCTGACCTTGTAGCAGTAAAGTAGCCTTAGACACTGCTTGACAAATGGGCATACCTGTGTTCCAATAAGACTTTATTAACAAGAGCATGGGTGGGCTGCCTTCAGCTCATGGGCCAACATTGCCAATCCTACACCATGTGAGTGGTGCTTTTATGTCTTCTGGATTCTGGTTGGGTTTGATAAGGTTGGAGTTGGGACAGAGACCCAGGACAGTAAGAGGAGTGAGGAGTCCTCCCTGCAAGATCAACCAGTACAGAATTTAGAAGCTATTTCGAAGTGAAGTTGAAAACATAGCACATAAAATATTAGGAGGTGTACCTAAAATCAGGCTTATAGAGCACATTTTAGCTTTGGAATGTTTGTATTAAGAATGAAAACAGTGGTCTAAGAAGCAATCTCAAGAGTTTAGAAAAACATCAAATTAAAACAGAGACTATGGAAGTGTGAAAATTATCAGACTCAAAACACAGTCACACACCAGACCTTAACAAAATCCTGCCAGGGGGCCACAGAAGGAGTGCTCACATGCATTAACCTGACGACAAGAACTGTCGCAAAGACACTGCAAGGACCACAGCCTTGCACACAAGAAGGTGCCTTTTCAAGAGCACCCCTCCCTGGGAGCCTGTTGACTCCTGGTACTGATTCCCTTAGTCTGGGATGCTGCTTCAGGGAAAAGCAGGTGCCGTCTCTTCACGGTTGCAAAGAACCCAAAGAAGGTTTCCTTTGCTTCAGGAAACCTTCGTCCTCCCTGGCCTCCCTGGACACACTTGTGGTCTCACACGACTCCCTGTCCCGGGTCGCGGCTCCCTGGCATTCATTCCCACATACGTCCTTTTCACAGGAGAGCCTCTCTCTCCCTCTTGTTTCATGCTGACACAAGAAAACAATAAAATAAGCACACAAACTCATAAAATAGAAACATACGTAGTAGAGAAGGTGGGTCAAAATCAAAAAGTGGTTCTTGAGAAAGGCTGACAAAAGGAATAAAGCATCAGCAAGACTGACAAAGGAAGAACGGAACAGCAGTAAGCAATAACTGGGGTGGTCCTATAGAAATAGCTACAGCGACAGGGCTCGGTGGCTCCACCTGTAATCCCACGCCTTTGGGAGGCCGAGGTGAGTGGATTGCCTGAGCCCGCGGGTTCGAGACCCGCCTGGGCAACTTGGCGAGGCCTCATCTCTACAATAAATCAAAAAATTAGCTGGACGTGGTAGTGTGCGCCTGTAATTCCAGCTACTTGGAAGGCTGAGGCGGAAGGATCGCCAGAACCCAGCGGGTCGAGGCTGCGGTGGCCGGGAGCGGCCATTACACTCCAGCCTGGGTGATAGAGTGAGACTCCAACTCAAAAAAAAAAAAAAAAAAAAGATAATAGCTACAGTGTTTATGTGTACTAATCATGCAATGAATAGCCATATACATTATTTTCAATCTGCAAACTCTTAAACCCTTCTAGTATTTATTTTAAATAAGTAATATAATTATTACTGCATATCTTTTTTTATAAAATTATATAATCTTACTTTATTTTTCACCCAACTACAGCAAAATGGCCTCTGAGATTTTGGTTAAAATCTTAATAGTCAGCTGGGCTTGGTGGCTCAGCCTGTAATCCTGCGCCTTTGGGAGGCTGAGGTGAGTAGATTGCCTGAGCCCATGGGTTCGAGACCCACCTGGGCAGCGAGACCTCATCTCTACAATAAATCAAAAAATCAGCCGGGTATGGTAGCGCGCGCCTGTAGTTCCAGCTACTCGGAAGGCTGAGGCGGAAGGATCGCCGGAGTCCAGCAGGTCAAGGCTGCGGTGGCCGGGAGCGGCCACTGCACTCCAGTCTGGGCGACCGGGTGAGACTCCAACTCAAAAAAGAAAAAAAAAAAGAAAAAAGAAAAATCTTAATAGCCTGATACGTTAACTTAGAAGACTATTTTCTGAATGAGCATCCACCTATGACTTTATCAGTGCCTTTAAAAAATGAGCTGTGCTTAGAGATGTGCAGTGGTATCAGGATGTTCATTTTATCAATGGCTAAGGAAACCGAACATTTTGGGGGAGGTCTTTCTTCTTATCATTATTATAACAGCTTTAGGGATGCAAGTGGTTTTTGGCTGCATGGATGCATTGCATAGCGATAAAGAAGCCTGGACTTTAAGCGGCCCTGTCGCCCACTAGAGCACTTGGTGCCTACAGGTGACTTTTCGCAGCTCAGCCCTTTCCACCACCTTCCTCCTGACTCTGCAATGTCCATCACGCCGTCCTGTCTGCCCTTCAGACCCAGAGTGGAAGCTGAATATTTTTACGTGCTTGTTTGTGATCCCTATATCCTTTAGCAAAGTGTTCATTCATGCCTTTTGCCCATTTTTCTATCTAAATTACTGATTGCTTTTGGGTTTTTGAGTTCTTTACATACTCTGAATATGAATTGTTTATCAGTTTCATGTCTAACAAAATGTTTCTTTCACTTTGTAGCTAATCATTTTATCTTCTTAACAAAGTCTATCACAAAGCACACATTTTTTGATGAAGTCCGGTATACGGATATTTTCTCATATGGACTGTGATTTTAGTGTTCTGTGTAAGAAATTCTACAGATTTTTCTCCTACATTCTCATCTGAAAGGTTGATGTTTTATGTTTTCTTTTTAAGTCTGAGATCTATTTTGAATTAGTCTTTGGTGACGTGGGAGCTTTAGGGTTCAAGTTTATTTTTTGCCTGTGGGCATCCAATTGCTCCAGTGCTCTGTTCAGATCACTCTTTCCTCCACAGAAATACTTCAGTGTCTTTGCCAAAAACCAGCTGGAAAACAATATCAGTTGACCCTGACTCCACAGGCCTGTTGCCGATTTTTCTGTTATATGCTAATGATCCATGCGGCCAACCCCTGCCACGTGGGTTGTCTGGATCAGAGGAATGTGCAGTTCATCTTATAATCAGGTAGTAGACACCTCCACTTTGCTCTCGTTTGGTGAAATCATTGGCATTATTCTAGCCTCTCTGCCTTTCCCCGTGAACTTGAGAGTACACTTGTCTGCACGTAGGAAACGTTGCCTGGATTCAATAGGAGCTGCCTGACTCCTGTCCCTCGACTTGGGGAAGGCCGACGCCTTCGCCACGTTGGGTCGTCACACCCAGACGTGGAGTCAGCCTCCTCCTCAGGCTGCTCCCCTGCACTTCTTCCTGTAGTGTTTTGTTGTTTTCTGCCTATTAACCTCACCCATGATTTGGTGGATTTATGCTTAATATCTTGGTTTTGACTGATTAGAAGCAGCAGTGTGTTTTTCAAATTCCTGCTTGCTCACTGCTTAGTACTATACAGAATTGAAATACTCCAAAGCTGGATGTTATTTTTAGAATAACTTTACAGCATTTGTCCCTCAATGAGTCTATTTAGCAATTTACATCTGTCAGAATACTGGAGGTATTTGGTTATCATTTGTTAACTTACTTTATATTTTCCATTTTAATAACTCTTTACTATCTTGTTTATTTTTTAATTTTTTGTCTGACATATTGTCTTTATATTATTTTTTCCAGTAATTTCCCAGGGTGCCATCTCATCATTTTTGTGTCATAAATATAAATTAGCATTTATCTTGCTCTAATTTTTAATACGGGAAATAAAGTTGCAGTTATTGAATTTTGATAAAACATGAAACACTTTTACATGGCTATTTCCTAATACTTATTTCCTGCTGATATTGTTTGCATTTCTCTTACTTGTTTTAATTGTGAAATTGATAGCGGTATTACACACTTAACTTTAAAAACATGTACTTAGTCATATAAAGCTACCTTGAAGAGTAAAAGAGTTAATCTTTATCAAATGCTTTCCGCAGGGACTTGCTCATAGCAGATACTCAGTAGAGGTTGACAACAGTTTTATTATTATTATTATTATTATTATTAGAGTCAGGGCTTCACTTTGTCACCTAGGCTGGAGTGCAGTGGCACCACCAGGGCTCATGGCAGCCTTGACCTCCCAGGTTCAGATGATCCTTCCACTTCCGCCTCCTTAATAACTAGGGTTATTGGTGCTAGCCACCACGCTTGCTAATTTTCTGATTTTCTTTTTATCTTTTGAAGATGAGGTCTCTTTGTTGGCCAGGCTGGTCTCTAACTGCCAGAGAAACTGCTGACTTATACCCCAGGTACCTGGAGTATGACTGCAGATCTGTTTCTCAGAATGAGCCTAGGCATGGCACACACATTATCCCTACGATATCTGAGTTTATGCTATTTTTTATTGGTCTGCTTATTTTTTATAGATACATAGTATTTTTATATTTATGAGGGATATGTGATATTTTGTTACATGCACAGAATGTGCAAGGATCAAGTAAAGGTATTTGGGGTATGTATGTTACTCTAACTCATGTTATGAGTTATGTAGCTTCTTATGCAGTTTAGAGATTACAATCTTACTCTGCATCTTGTCACCCAATAATGTCTACAGAGACTTGAGATCAAGTACTTCCTCCTCAATGCTGGTGATTTGACAATTATCTCAAAGTCTTAAATTAGCAGAAAGGAAAAGCAATCTCTCTCTCTCAGTTTGGTAAAACAGGTTTTTGTTGTAGAGAGTAAGATTCTGTAACATGGATGGAATATATTGCAGTCTGTCAATTAATTAGGGAGTGAGATTTGTATCATGTGAGCTGCTATTAGTAAAAATACCATTGGGATGAGTAATTAATACTGCCATTTGGAACTCCCCCATTGCCACGAACAAAACTGCGGCACACTGGACAGACAGCTGCTGGGTTTGGGTGGAGCTGCACTTTGTCCTGGTGAAGTGGGAAGTGCTTTGAAAGAAACAAGAGGGGTCGGCATTGGTGTCCTGGTGGTGAGACGAGAAGGTGCGAAACCCATGAAGCCGAGATGACACAGCAGGGGGTACTCAGTACCGCCAACGGCCGAGCTGCAAGGCATTTTAGCCAAAGTCCCCACAGCCCCCCGGAACTCTGTGAATCTAGAATTTGCTATGATTAGCCCACAACTTACCATGGACTCAGTTGTTTGCACAGAACAACTTTTTGTTGAAAACTCTTTTAGAAAATATAATGGCATTTGTGTACGTATAGATGCGTGTTCTTACTTACTGGCTTATTTTGCTTGGGAGGACGGGCTCCTTTCCTGGGAATGCAGGCCCCCTGTTCAGAAGGGTTTTTGTGGTTTGTTTTTGTCTGTTTGCCTTTTGCTTTATAGACTCAGGTTGTTTTCCAGTTCAAGGAAGTTTTCTTTCATCATGTGTGATTTATTCCCCAAACTCCTCCTTTGCTTCATTCTAGTCTAAACACAGCCACGAGTGTCATCACCCTCGGCACTGACGGGTGCCTCTGCGGTAGGGGCGAGTCTTTCATTTTGATTTATGCTGAATGGTCCCCTCATTCTTTTCTTCACATGATTTTCTTTTCAGCTCTGCCTATTGCTCCTGGTTCTAACCAATCCTCTCCTGTTTCAAAGAGCCCACAATACCTGTCTTATTTCTAAGAATGAAGAGAGATGTTGTCAACAGGTTTTAATGTAAATATGTAACAACCGAGAGAGATATTTCATGGTGCATTATTTCTTAATACTTAATAATTTGGGGCGTCCTGTTGGTCTGATTATCTTTCGTAATTCTTGAACTGAGAAAAGTTTAACAAATGTTGATATTTATTTCAAAATGATTCTGGCGGATTCTTGATTCCTATTTCCTTAGATGTCATTAAAATTTTCTTCTTAGGCTGGGCATCATGCCTGTAATCTCAGCACTTTGGGAGGACGAGGTGGCAGGATTCCTTGAGCCTAGGAGTTTGAGACCAGGCTGGGCAACAAAGTGAGACCTCATCTCTACAAAAAAAAAAGAAGAAAAGAAAAATTAGCCAGGCGTGGTGATGCATGTATATAGTCCCAGCTACTCAGGAGGCTGCTGCAAGAGGATTGCTTGAACTCATGAGTTTGAGGCTGAGGTGAGCTGTGATCATGCCACTGCACTCCAGTCTGGGTGACGGGGTGAGATCTCGAATTAAAAAAAAATCCTTCTGCGATTTTATGTTTTATTCTGGTTGATACAAGTTACATGCAGCAGCAGAAGTTATGGTTTGCAAAGAAGCATGGGCTCATTTTATTTCTAAAGAGTTTCCCTCTCTTTCTCTCTCCCTCCCTCCCTGTGTTGGGGAGGGAGGGGGAGAAATAATTCTGGGAAATCAATTGCTGTACACACTCCCAAAACCCGACGAAGAACATGAATCTACGCAGCCAAGAAGCTCACCGAACTCCAAGTAGAATCAATACCAAAATACCCACACTCAGCCCCAGACCTTGGAAGCTGCTGCTCTGAACACAGGAGAGCGTGCCTCAGTGCCTCCCCTCACTCCCTCTGTGAAGTAGCTGACCTGGAGTTTCCCCTGTTGCTTTAACAGAGGGCCCAGCATCCTCTTCATTGCTCACTGCTAGAATTTCTGCTGTGTTCACCAACAGTGGCAGGCTTGAGCTGTCCGCCTCTGTTCTAAATAAAACCAGCCCTCCTGGAGAGCTTCCAAGTTTGCTGTCCTTGGTGTCTGCCTCTCCCTGTGCAGAATCTCTGAGCCACCGACCTGAATTGGGGTGGGGGTAGGAGCTCCCTCTTGGGAGGATGCCCTGGCTTACAAGCAGGGTGCTGGGTCACAGTGGTCTCTGGTCTTCTCTACTAGCCTCGGTGGGTGTGGAACCTCTAAGCAAGCTATGGCTGGGTCCACATGGCCCGGGATGCTTCACCCGCATTGAATTCCTGTAGAAAAAGAAAATGTGTCAGTCAAGATATGTGTGACTGTGCCTAGATCATAATGGATTATTATAGAAGCATGATTTATAATCAATGCCTCATGCAAAAACCTTAAAAGAAGCCTCTCTTCAAAGGCTTGTTATCATAAAGGCCTCTTCACTAGCTTGGCAGGGTTTGTATTTTCTAGCCAGGAGCAGGGAAAGGAGACTTCATCTACTGGGGGAAAAGACCCAATTTAATCTGATTTCTCTTCTTTTTTTTCTTTTTAAGAGACAAACTGTCTACGTTGCCCAGGCAGGTCTTGAACACCTGGCCTTGCACAATCTTCTTGCCTTAGCCTCCCAAAGTACTGGGATTACAGTTGTGAACCACTGTGTCAGGACTTATTTATTATTATCATTTTTTAGATGTAAATGTTTTATTTTTTGTAGAGATGAGGTTTTACGTGTTGCCCAGGCTAGTCTCAAACTCCTGGCCTCAAGAGAGTCTCCGGCCTTGGCCTTTCGAAGTGCTGGGATTAAAGACGTAAGCCACTGCACCTGGCCCAAAGATCTTCACTCACTCTCTCTCTGGGTTTCTGCTAAGGTGAGCTCAACAAACCATAGACTGACATTGGGCGACTAGCTCCAGGGGGTGAAATTATTCAAGTTATTGTGATCAGACCTGTGAGGAATATTCCAAACTTTCCACAGTCCCTAGCCTTGCGTCCACATGGGCTGCCAGGCAAGTCCCTGTGAGCAAATCACTGCCACTGAGAGGGACGCCCCCCAGCTCCATCCCGCACCCGGGAACGGGCCACCTGAGGGTGACCGTGCAGACGAAATGCTCCACACGGGGGCGGACGTGCCAGCGGCTTTGTTCAAATTCACAAGACGTAAATATCATATCCCATTTAGAAAAGGGTTTTTTGGAGGCCTATTCTTCTGTCTCATTTCATAAATTCCCAAAGACAGGGAAAGACAATGCAGATAGGCTTAATTATTATCTTCCTCTGCTTGAGCATGCTGTGAGGAAAGATTAAGGGCAGGGGAGGAGGGAGAGAGGAAATATCCATGACACAAATTAGTATTTAGCGTACATTTTGGAATCACGCTGTTCCTGCCAGCTTCATGCTTCTCGCCCTCAACACAGAGCAGACCCAAGCTCTCCATTTTCAGCTCAATTATATTACTGTCGATGTTGAAAGTGCATTTTTCTCCCAGGTTTCTGATATCTCCAAATGTCTTGCACTGTGTAATTCTGCATAGAAAGAATTGAGGCTGATTAGGTTAAAACACACAGAATCCTGCTTTAACGGGGCGAAAACACACCCTTGGTACCGATCTCATCACTGTTCTCTAAGCTGTGGAGATTCCAGGCTGTGTGCTGAGCAGTTAAATGGGAACTATGATATCATCAAGCTGCCAAATTAAATAGAAATATGTTCATACAGTATGCAAAATGAGTTGCCACGTTTAGTAGCTGTTTCAATTATCATGGAAATAACTTGAAGGCACTTTGTTCCCTGCTACAATCCAAGAAAAACTCAATGTGTTGCGAGCCAAAAACGACATTTATTTCAAGCGACAGCAAGCATATTCCACACGTACCCATTCTTTCCTGATGGAATGGCCATCTGCAGTAGCTGAGGTGCCTAGAATGTCACCCCAAGCAGGGGAAAAGCGTGCCCCTCTCACCAGCACTGCCCCCCTGACTTCTGCCACTGAACATTGTCCCTGGAAGCACATGAGGGGACTTTTCCCTCTGCCCTGCCAAGATGTTGCCCCGATATTGGGCATCTCGCTAGTGGTCAGAGGCCCAGGACTCTGAAGGGTTGACATCTCTTGGGCCTTGAAGGCGATCCCAGGAGTTCAAATTCGGATTTTGGAAAGTTGGAGCAACAAAGGCTTTTCTTGGACGGGAATCACATTTCTGTGACCCAACCTGAAGAAATACTTATCACTAGGAACGTGCTGCCATGCCCTTACACCGTGTGCTTATGTATTTTTCAAGGACACTCAGACCAGAAGCTGCTTCCTCTGGAATGTTGTGGAGATGGAGTGGACATCTATTCCTCCCGCACCTGGGTCATCGCTCCTGTGACCCTCCCGACAGCCTCTGAAACCCTCCACCCAGGGGTGGTGCTACTGACGCAGGCCACGCAGAGCGCCACCCGGCAGCCCCGTGGGCATGGAGTGTGAGAGGAGTGCAGGGCAGAGACTCCTGGGGTGGCCAGCTCCCTCCTGCCATCCCCAGGAAGGGGCCCCCATGGGATGCCGAACTGCCAGTATCCCTGCATGTCCAGGACCCGCGGTTCTCGTGAGCTGCTGTGTCAATAATGGAGAGAAGCGGACTCATGCCTGCAATCCCAGCTCTTGGGAGGCCGAGGCAGGAGGACTGCTTGAGCCCAGGGGTTTGAGACTAGCCTGGGTAACACAGTGAGACTTTGTCTTAATAAATAAATAAATAAATAAATAAATAAATAAAAGAGCAATGAGACACGTGACACCGTCGACTCTGCCAACACCTTCCGGGAATTAAAATGACAACAACGGTGGAAACAGCAAGGATACCTGAACCTTCCCGGTGCCGGGTTTGTTCCCCAGACGGATCATTGTCCTCTGTGTCTCAACAACTGGGAGGTAAGCAAACAGAGTGGCCAGGCAGGTCCCCTCCACCACAGATGGCAGAGGGTCCGCCTCAGTCATTTGCCCTCTCTGGGAAAAGACCTTCCAACTCACCAGGAGAGCAGGCCTGCAGGTTGATGCATGACCTGTTCAACCCAAAGAAGAATCATTTCTTCCCGTTCGTCATCTGCAGGCAAACTTCTCCCTCGAGTGAGAGACACACAGAGGTGAGTGAACTCATACCAGCAGACTGCAGGCTGCTCACCCACCTGTCTCTTGTTAATAATGAGCAGGCGGAAAACTTGATGGAATTTCAGTGAATGAACAGCTGGGGTGAGAGAGACACACGTCTTCTCCCAGCACTGACATGGACCGTAAAGAGGAAGCATGAATACACGTTTTTCACTCCGTAAAAAGAAGTTCTGCAGTTAAAATGATAGGAAGTTATTTTGAAGAAAAAAAGAAAATAATTCTAGAATGTGAATAACTGAAAATGAAGATGACTATAACTTCAGAATGTCACTTAACCTAGCATTATGAGGCCCCTAAGGACACTTTACATAGTGACCTGCAAGATCATTCTGAGAAATCATTCTATGACAAGGAGTCATTTTTAGAATACAAGTAAGTATGATGAGAGAAAAACTCCAAGGAACCAGAACAGGCCATCTCCATGAGAAGGCCAGGTGAGAAGGAAGCAATGAAGAGGTAGTGATCCGATATCACGAACGAGCATTTTCCTGGGAGAAAAGTGAACCCTGTTTTCCAACTCAAATGGCTTATGGAGTCGAGGGAAGATTTGGAAGGAAAAAAGATGCACACGTCCTAGCAAAATTCTTAATTTTGAGGAGAACGAAGAATGTATCAAGTATCCAAACAAAGGAAATAAATTGCCTATGAAGGAAAGAAGGACCAAATTCGCATCAGACACATTAACTTTGAAGACGGCAACATTCACCCCATTGTTTGGTGAAGGT
Source organism: Carlito syrichta (assembly GCF_000164805.1). NCBI lineage: Eukaryota > Metazoa > Chordata > Mammalia > Primates > Tarsiidae > Carlito > Carlito syrichta. Next base: position 178,194 of record NW_007249740.1, read on the forward strand.
TGAATTTGTGGAAATGTCTCTGTTCAATGATTGGCAAATATCAAGTCTTGTATATGTCTTACGTTTCTTGTTCTTCTTCTTATTGTTAAAAGCACTAATCGCTATGAGAGAGTGAACTAATTTTGCACTACTATGCAATTCCAGAGTGGTACTCATAGACTTTTAGAGTAATTGAAAGTGTTCTTTATATTCTTAGGGAAGAAAGGGCATTTTCAGACAAACAAGGAACAGACACACTTTCAGATCAGTGGATGCCTGTGAAATAAGCCTTTGAAATCTGTCGAATTAAAAATTGAATCAGGAAAATAAGTCAAAAAACAGGGTTAACGTGACAGGACATGTTATTTCAACAAAGATGTACTCACCTCAGGTTTAGAGAGAGCTTGAAAACAGGAATTTTTTTTAAAGAATAATGAAATTATTAAGAACATGGCCCTAAATTTTGTAATAGATGTTTTATTAACATTACCAATTACTTAAAACTAAAAGCTTAACATTAATGAAATAGAGGCATGAGAAAAGCAGAGTAAAATTTTGCTAAAAGTCTCATAAAGGGATAAAATGTTGATTTGAGTCATTACATATTTTCTGATTTTATATTATCTCTTATTATTATTTATGTTATTTCCATTCATATTTTCCATAAATAAAAATAACCATCAGCAACATAGAAATAAATAGTAGGAAACATTTATGGAGCTATTTAACAGCTCAGTCAAAGCAAGGGAAAGACAAAAAAGAAAAAAAGTAAATGATGAAAAAGAAAATAGAAAGCATGTAATGCACAAAAACTAATCCAAAAAATTGAGAGTGAACATTTTGAAAACAAAGAAGTAGGAATTGCATAACGGAATAAAGGCATACCATAAACAAATGTAGTTACCTTATAATTTATGTACCAAAGTCAAAAATACAAAGTGTTGTAACTGTTATATTTTGCATCACTAGTATTGGATAAAAAATAAAATTTAAGGCACAATGAAAGTGTACTAAACAGTGCATATTTAAACTGCACAGTGGAATCAGTTTTGTGTATTCCTGAAAACCAGCACCTCCATGAAGAGGAAAAAGTTCCTTTCACACCTTGGTTATCGCTCCTGTTACCCACCCGGTGTCCTCGGAATCCCTTTACCCAGGGGTGGTCTTACGGATGTGGGACAAAAGATAGAACCCAGCAATGCCCTTACCATGGAGTGTCAGAGGAGTGCAGGACAGAGGCATATTTTATTTTTATGTGTAAACCACTAATGCTTTAACTTTACATTTTCCCTGAAAAACTGAATATGTGGCTTTCATTTTTTCTTTGGGTTCATGAGGGCATTCGCCATATGAATGCACTACCAGCTGAGGGCTGAAACCAGAAAGTTGTGTTCTGATATTTCTGGAGGCTGGCAATTGAAGATCAAATTGTGGGTAGGGCCAGTTCCTCCTGAGGCAGGCCTTTGACCTTGACTTACCGATGCTGTCTTCTCGCTGTGTCGTCACAGGGTCATCTGTGTGTGTGTGTCTGCGGCTGCATCTCCTCTTCTTTCGAGAACACCAGTCCTATTAAATGAAGGTCTACCTACGTGAACTCATATTAACTTAAATTACTTTTAAAATAAAATGTGTACATTATGAGATATTGGGGTTAGGACTTCAAAATGAAATTTAGAAATACACAGTTCGGCTCATGACAGTGGGAACTTCCAGACTCCCACATTCATCTGGTGGCCATTTACTTCCACCAGCCATCAGTCCCAGCTGACCTCATTAACCAACAAGCAGCTACTGCTAATAATCCATCACTCATTCATTTCTGCCATGTTGCCTAGTGCTTCTGAATACCTTCTGTTTAAACAAAGTCTAGACTGCATGCATGTAGCTAATGAATGCAGACCAGAGAAGGGTTCCTATGTACATAAAACATCTTAAATTGGGCAGACCCTGATCATAAAGTCAGATTTCTGTCACTGCAGTGGTGGGAATAGAAGGAGGTGAGACACAGCTCACCCTGAAATATTGGAAACATTTTTGGTGATCTATTACCTGTAGTCAGGGTCCAAAGTCTCAAGATTTTTAAGACTCACAAGTAAAAAAATGACCTTTAATATCAGTTGTTCCCAGCCCAGCATGGCAAAATCGCAAAGCCAACTTTTGGACTTGTGAGAGAACGTGGATGTTTACTGTTTACACCACTCAGGGCTTGAGTCTCATGGTTCAGACAATAGATACAAAAATTTGTTCTAAGGAATAAAGGTCTGACACAACGAAAGCTTTCTATAGGGAGCACTGACCTTTGGACTGCAGAGGGAGATGGGAAACAATTCTGCACAAATGCTTACAAATTTTTGAGACATCATGTGGAGAAAGTTGCCACCGGACGCTGAAAAGATGGTGAATTATGTTAGGTGATTGAGATGTAATCCCAATTCTGTAACCAGCGAAGACGTGGAAAATGCAAACAAACCTAATGACCTTCTAGATGTGATGAAAATGATCTCAAGCCAAAATATTGCCAGTGCCAGCTACCTTGTCTTGGCTTCATGTTAGAAGGTTTTGAAAGCTAAAGATCAGTGAAATAAAGCGCCGGCCAGCTCGTACCAGAGTTTTAGAGGGATAAAGAGTCTGGTCTTGTGGAACTGAAAAATAAACCCATTTCTGGTCTTTCATCTCTCTCCAGCCAGCAAAAACCCTCAAAATAATGTATAGCCAAGGGGCACAGACACGCTCAATGGTGTGGCAGCAAGACCTTTGGTGAGGGTCTCTGTCAGATTTGAGGCAGTGCTTAATAGACACTTTTAGCTAAACAAAAAGCCTTCAAAGGGCTGTCCCCAGCAGCCCGACACATCCAAAGGAACACAGATCAAGACCAGAGAGAGAAGTCTGTCTAGAAATGAATTGTGAGTTTGTCTTTCTTTTTTTCAAGAGGATTGAAATGGAATCAAATACAAAGAAGTCTGCAGGATTTACGTGGGAGTTGCACAGGCTCAAGGGACACCAGCAGCGACTGAAAGGCACTGAAATTGCCCCAAATACCAAAAGAACCGTAGGCTCCCAGATTTCCCTGGGCAGGAAGCGGGTGAGAAATCAACTCAGCTACTGCTATAGCCTGTTTCTTCAGGAATCCTGAAGCCATGTAAGGTGATGAGGAAGAAAGGGCATTTTTTCAAAGAGTGACTCCAAGAACCATGGAGATCCGTGGACTGAGGAACGATTTTGGGGTGCAAATGAGGACCCAGTCAAGGTGCACGTCTTACTCCTGGATGTGTCAATGTTTGTCTAGCAGGATTTCAGAAGCGCTAAGGACAGTGACTGCCTGGGCCTGCCGTTATCCACCTGCGCAAGCCTTCTTTTCATTTGAACATATTTATTGAAGTTATTCCACCTCATCTTTGCAAGTGCAAGGTGTCCGAAGGAAGTAGCATGTGTTGTTAGTGGACAAGTCTTCAGACAATGTGGCGTATCCAGACCTTACCATGAGCATCACTTTTTCAACTTCCTGTTCAGTGACATCACATCGGTGCCTTCAAATGGGTTGTGGCAGAAGCATTTATGCCACAGAGATCAGTCAACACTACACAGCAAAGTTGCTGGCCCCCAGAGAACCGGCTGCTAAATATTCATTAGGGCACCACTCTCTCTGGACAAAGAAGAGCCACATCGTGAACAGCTGAAGAGGAGGACCTTAATCCCAATGCAGTGCTCGAAGGAGACTTCTGAAGGTCTTGGAATAACTACAGCCAGAGACAGGTGATGGTAGACGGACTGCACTGACAGGCGTGATCAGCAGCCCTCTGTGTCCATGCCTGTTTCAACATGAGCGCTTCCCGTCCCATGGGTTCTATATTCTCATACTGTGAATCGGGTTTGGCCTTGCTCTGACCACAGAATGGTGTGTGAGCGTCCAGGTGTCATATCTGAGCCTGTCTTTGGAGGCTTGTTCCTGTCTGCTTGCCTTCTTGCAGGTGTAGCTCAACTGGGACTCTACCTCTACTGTGATAACCCTTCCAGTTTAGTCTACTGTAGAATGAGAGACTTCTCGGAGCCCAGCTGGACCATCTCAGATGAGGCCATGCTAGAATACTCATCCGGGTGACTGGCCAGCTAGACAGAGGTGTATGAGTGAGACTGGCCCAGAAGAACAGAACAGTCCAGCTGACACATGGAGATCTAGTATTTATGGAATGATAAGGTGAAAATCATCTGAATCTGAGGTCAGTCGATTCATGATAGGAAAATTGCAAGTGTATCATGATTTTCTATTGTGAGATGCAAGACTATTTTTGTAGGAACTTACGGGTAGTTGTATAAGCTATCTGTCTGTCTATCTATCATCTATCTCTCTCTCTATAGATCATCTATCATCTATATCTGTCTGTATCTATTGAGCTGTCTGGGAAAAGCTAGCTTTTTAAAATCACTGAATACTAAGTTGGTCATTATTCTCCATATTTTTACAAGCAGTCATGAGAAAGTTTAACTTTAACGCTTTTTAGATTTAACTGAAAACAATGCTGGGGCAGACCTGGGAAGTTTCTCCGAGAGCTGTGTCTGGCTTGGTCTACGTGTGATTTTAGATCCAATCACTCATTCATCTTCATGTATTTCATTCTAACTAAGTGTTCTAATAGTATTGCCCTGTAAATCGTTAAATGTCATCTGTTTACATTCTCGTTCAACTGTTATACCTAACATTAATTTTGGGGTAGTGTCTTCCTAAAAAAGCAAAATTTTAAAAGAGCTACAAACACCACCAAAACAATTATCCTAACATTTAATTCTATGCATGTAGGTGTGTTGTTGTCTAATTAGCGGCTTCTTTTTCAGAAGTATTTCCTCCACTGGTGTGTTTTCAGTCTCTATTGCTAATCTTATTCATCTGGGGTGAAGGCTCCATCTTTTCATGATAAAACACCCAGATGACTTGCAGCAAGGAGGAGGTCCTTAGAAACCCCCTTGACTGTTTTGAAATTTCGGTGGCAAGTTTTCAGTGTTGTGAAGGGGAGAGCACAACGACTCCATAAGTTTAGTTTGCACGTGACCTGTGCCTTTTTATCGATTGATTAATGAATCAAACCTCTATTAAACTGATCTATTTTTATGTAGCAAATGAAAGCCAAAAAAAAGTGAAACATCAAATCAATACATTTACATACAAATTATGACCTGGGCACGGTTTAGAGAGAGAAGTCATTGCAAATATGAAGATTTTATTCTTGTTATTGAGGAAATTAATTATTCCAAACTACTTTATAATAACTCAAGAATATGTGAGAAAAAAATGTACTCCGAGGAAGGATTTTGTGCATCTATTTAATCTGCTTCTTGTCCCAATGTGAAACTTTCTATTCTAAAATATGTATTCAGTTGATTTCATTATGACTATAATAAGTATCGTGACTTTTTTATTTGTAAATTTGAGTCATGAAACAAAGGGCTATTTATATAAAAAAGTTCAATTCAAGTTCTGCCACAAGGAGCCATTATTTTAATAGATGGAGTATTGTTATGACCGTTATAAATAGCATTAGCATTAGCATTCTGCCAACACTCCACAGAATTACCTGAGCAAGGAAACAACTTTATTGCATCTCCTGGAAATTATTTCTGCGTCCTGTATGAAGCACCACATATTTAAGTTTAATTTTCTCACAGAGAATGTTCATAACGTAGTGGTTGAGTTCAGAAATCTGAAAGCAAACGAATACACAGGCTTTTAATTTTTTTCTTCATTTATCTCATTACCGTCTCTGAGTGAATAATTTAAAATTTATGTATGTTTTATTTACTAAATGAAAATGTAGTAACAACAATACAGTGGGTTCATTGTGAGTAATAAATGATGTATATAAACAAGATAAAATATATTTATTTATTTCCCAGAATGCTGTTGAAATAAAAACACAAAGCTGACATTTTCTCCCAAAAAAAGTCAACCAATGACACTAAAAATAGTGAAAAAAAAAGGCGGAAATAAACACATAGAGTTCCTAAACAATAAATAGAATAGTTTCTAACTACATTCTCAGGCAAAAATCATGGAAGAGGCAAAAAAGGGAATAGTTTCCAACTACATTCTGGGGAATAGTTTCTAACTACATTCTCATGTAAAAATCATGGAAGGGGCAAAAAAAAGGAAACTGAGGATAGGCACAGACGTCCCCAAATCTGAAGTGAACACGTGCAGGCCTCCCTTTGCGCTTCTGCTGTTGAGTTGCCGTGGAGAATGGAAAATGTGGCTGAGACAGACGACGCCAGAAGATGAGGCCCCTAGGGAGAGCTCTCTCTGGCTGAGTGGAAGGAACTGGCTGCCTATGAAGTTGGAGACAGTTCCTGCTGTGGGACACCCCCTCTACCCCTGTCCCTCCAGCCCCTCAGGAATTGTGACAACTTTGACTACCGGAAAGGCCTTCTGAAGCAGAGGACCCTTCCAGAGCAGAGGCCAAGTCCCAGTGGCTTCAGAGTCCATGGGTGGCTCCAATGGCAAGGTGAACCACCGGTGAGGATTCAGTTCGACATCGTCCATTCGTAATGGAACAGGAGGATGGGGCCAGTGGTCTGACCAGAGCTGGCGAAGCTGGGGAATCTGAACACACAGCATGACAATGAGATAGGCATGCTGAGTCTGGGCACGGAGACTCATGCCTGAATGCCTGATACTGTGGGAGTCTGAGGCGGGAGTTCTGCATGAGGCCAGGAGTTGGAGACCAGCCTAGGCAACATAGCGAGACCCTGGTCTCTACAAAATGTTCCAGAAAGCATACTGTAAGGAGAGGATCAAAGCATGCGAAAGTAAAATTAATTAATTACATACAGTAGAAAAAATAAAACAAGAATTTGAATAAAATCCCTAAAAAGAATTCATGACAGATGAAAATGCAGTTGTAATATGGAATTCAGGAAAGAAAAGATTTTTTTTTTAAATGACAGGACAAAACAACATAGAGATTCCGATTCAGAACTAAACAACACGATTTCAGGTCTAATAGATAAAATAGAGAGGAATGAAAGTTGTTAGCCATCGAGGAGTGAGGCAGCCTTCCCTGGGCACACAGGTGGGTGAAAGTGGCCCAGTCTGCCTTGAACAAATCAGGCACCTCATCGCACAACGACATCCCTTCCTCCTCTCCAAGTCCAGGAATCCTTAGGAATTGCACACACAGCTTGTTATGGGCTGAACTGTGCTCCCCAAATTTTAGACATTGACGCTTCAGCCACTAGCACCTCAGAATATGACTTGTATTCAGAGACCATCTTCAGAGATGGGTCTTGAAAGAATTGAGCTAAAATGAGACCAACAGGGTGAGTCCTGCTCAAACACGACTGTTGTTTTTCTAAGAGATGAGGACACAGACACACCCAAAGGGATGTGACCATGAGGACACGGTGGGGGCAGCGTCTGCAGGCCAAGGAGGGGTCCTCGGGCGGGACCAGCCCTGCACACACCTTGGCCTGGACTCAGCCTCCAGGACTGTGCTTCAAGCTGCCCAAGCTGTGATATTCTTTCTTTCTTTTTTTTTTTTGAGTTGGAGCCTCACTCTGTCACCCAGCCTGGAGTGCAGTGGCCGCTCCCGGCCACCGCAGCCTCAACCTGCTGGGCTCCAGTGATCCTTCCGCCTCAGCCTTCCGAGTAGCTGGAACTACAGGCACGTGCTACCATGCCCGGCTACTTTTTTGATTTATTGTAGAGATGAGGTCTCGCCAAGTTGCCCAGGCGAGTCTCGAACCTGCGGGCTCAGCAATCCACTCACCTCAGCCTCCCAAAGCCGAGGGATGACAGGCTGAGCCACCGAGCCTGGCTGATATTCTTTTCTTGGCATAGGAGCAAACGAAATTCATGCTGTGCTGCGGGGTGTTGGCCTAGGAGAGACAGGCGGTTTCAGGTAAGACATCTCATGGCAGCAAGCCACGCCAGAAGATGGGATCAGCCTCTGCCCAGGCCTGAGGAGCAAACATGATCGTGTGAGCATGTGGCAGCCGGCCTCGCTTCCATTCAAGCTCAGAGTCTCCACGAAGAGACAGCTTCTCTCAAACAGAAAGAATCGCAGGCAAAAAGGCAGGGATTCATCTAGAAGCAGCAACTCAGTGACAACGTCTGGCCAATTAAACGAAGTGAAAAACTCAGACTTGGAGTGGAAAAGTTGTGATTAGGGGATGCATATTGAGCATGCAAATACAAAGTCATTTAAAATAGCGAAGAATGTCTTGGTCAACAAAATAATAAAGATATTATACATGCTGACATAGAAAACAAAATAACAAAATCACCCCCCCCAAATCAGGAATGACAGAGACGGGGAGAGAAGCTTGGGGCCGAATTTCCTTCTCTTTCATAGCTTCAACACATGCAGTAAAACAACCAAGAATTACTAAGTATTAATCTTAATCCACGTCCAACGTCTACCATGTGTGTACTCCATGTCCTATGCTTTCCCTTATATGTCCATCTGTCCTTGGAACGGTTGCTTAGGCGGTCTCTTGCGAGGAAGAAACACTTGCCTGCCGCTCAATGATGCTTTCAGTTTAAGTTAATTTTTATCCTAATGTGGAATTCAAGTAAAATTAAAATCAGACATTAAAAATACCATGTAGACTCTAGTTCCATTGACTAGTGAAGAATAGCTCTTTCTTCATATCTCTTGTCATTTATGGAACTGCCTTTCAATTCTGGTTTGCACAAACTCTCTCTCTCTCTCTCTCTCTCTCTCACACACACACACACACACACACACACACACACACACACACACACACACAGATTTGTTGGATGAATCATTATCTAACAAAAACTCAAAAAGGAGTACTGGGATAGGGGATAACGAATAGTTTCTTGCTTATATTATCTGCCTTGCTTGAATATCTGCAGTGGGTTGATGACATTTACAAAAAAAAAAGAGAGAATAGAATTGCTCTTCAATTAAGAGTCAGGTAGCAGTTATCAAGTTTACAGGCATGAAGTCAGTTGCTTCAGAAGACATTTTTTCTCTCCCTGTGTGCTTCCACATGGCATCCAGTCCTCCTCCTCTTTCTCCTTTTATTTCATCGCCACTCTTTCTTCTGTGACGACATCTTATGGGAGGGCACCAGTGGTGTCAGGGGTGTTAGTGAAATGAAGATGGCTGCGTTTAGGGACCTGCACATTTTTCAGCCTAATCATCTTCCAGTTTTAAGAGGCGTTGCCAGCCCTTTCCTTTCTTAAGTCCTGTTTCTATGGCAACATCTCCTCCTGGCTCCATCTACACACCGCTTATTATTCTATCACCTACATTTACTTATTATCTGCTATTTTTTCAACACCAGTCCATTACATCTCTTTTCGTCCTATCGCACCCACACTCTGGTCTCAGGCTTTGAAGAACAGGTCTCCCGTCCACACACTCACAACTCCGGAGTCAGAGTTGATCCCGCTTGACCTCCCTCCGATCCGTCTCCACTTTCCCCTTCAAGTTCTCCATTAATGGAAAATTCATCATGTCCTTTTAATTTCATTCAAGGGAAGATGACTTGTTTCTAGCTTAGTTTATCCTCAGTGATTTCTGAAAGTGTCCCCATGTTGACTCATAACACTAGGCATCCTTCCTGTTGCTGTTACTAAGAAACAAAACTCTCGATGTCACACAGTTCAATTATCAACTCTTAGAGAAATTATTTTCTGCTGAGTACTCTTCTCTTTTCTACAACTAGATTTTTAATTTTTTCCCTTTAAGAGTTTGGAAAGCACAACAGCTCTGCATCTCTGACACGTTTCTCCTTCCTGGTGAAGGCACGGGATGCTGTCAGCTTATTTCTAATTAACCTCCCGGAGGCCGCATCTGAAAAAATGGCTTAGCAGGACTCATGACCTTGAACTCTGGCAGGGGTCAGATGGTTTTATGCCCTAACTCTGTATTTCAAATACAGTTAAATATGCTTCACAACCACTGAGGAGTCCAATATAAATAGTATTTTTATGCTCTGATCTGCTAGTAGCTGAGGCTTTGATAGAGCAGGAAGGGGTTTATGGGATGCTCGGTCTCTCAGAAGGATCCTGGACATTTGCCTGCTGGGCAAGCAGGTGAGTACTTGGTAAAGGAACAGAGTTCCAAGGCATGGCCAGCATAGGAATGCAAGGACCACCGTGGTCATGGTGGCCGGGTCAGGTAGAAGCAATCTCAATGAGAGTGATGCCAACATCAGCCCACCAAAGAATGTGTTATGACCAATTAATGACAATAAATATTTATAGGCACTCCCTGATTATTTCAGAGATCTTTTAGGGCTATGTCCTTTCCTGCTGTTCTTTCCTATTAAACTCGAACTTCACAGTTGTGGCTTGTGCATGATGGTGGTCAGTGAATGCTGCGGTAAACCCTGCCTTCGGGACAGATACTCAGGCAACAGAGAGGGTTTGTGTCACAGAGCACGGTATTTGATTCCAGTCTTCCTATTTATGGTCAACTTTTTACTGTTCGACAATCTTATTTTGACTTTTGAAAGTTTGTCGTATGTGTGACTTGAAAAGGAGGAAAGAAAGAAGGAAGGAAAGGGGAGAGGAGAGGCGAGGATGAGCCCTGGGCAGCGGTTTGGAAAGCATAACGGCATCCGTCCTCGTGGGGCTGTTGACAACTTCATCGCCATCCTGCTACCTCTGAAGCCAGATGCAGCCATGTGACTTGCTTTGCCAATTTAATGTGAGCAAGCATGAGAAATGTCACTTCCAAAATACCACTTAAAGAGCCAAGGAAGATTTTTCATGTTTCTTTTTTTCTTCCTGCTTGACAGTGGACACATGTCCTGAGAGGCTTCCCAGCCAGAGTCCTCAAGTGACTTCAGTGATTTGAAGGTCTCTGTCAACCCACATGGCCATGCAGCACGAGAGAGAAACAATTCTATTGTCAGGTCCACTGAGGCACAAGGATTTGTTTTATTGCCCTTGACATTCCTCATCTCGACTGATACATCATGTGAGTTCCTTCAAGAGCAGACGTTGCAGCTCATCCAAGGTTGTGTCCCAAGGCCAGGGTTTTGATGATCTTCTTGTACCAAGTGGATGTTCTGACAGAGTACGATCAAAGAAGACTTGGTGTTCTATTCACCCAAGGTACCATTTCTGTCTCATGAATTATCTTAGGCTGTAACGCCATCTTGACAGATGCTCTGTCTTTGAAAAGAATTTTAACTGTGCCTTAAAAACATTTTCTCCCCATCCTGAAAGTGGTGAAATGGATGCCTGAGGCCTCGTGAAGTGCCTGGGTCCTGCGAGGACGTTTTCAGAAAGCACACTCACGTGTTGCTGAAACAGTGACATCCAGGGTGTTTTCATTCCGTGTTTTCAGGAAGAGAGGAGTGTGGGGCACAGGACTTTTGGATTCGAAGACTGAACATGTTTTCAATGTCTCTGCTCCCTCCCCACATTGAGGTCATACACGCTTGGCTCAATGGTTCTCTAGTGGTTCCTAAGGTTCTTACACCTACGGTAATTAAGAAAAAAATAATAGCGGTTTGGGGAAACAGGGGAAAAGAAAAAAAATTTTGCAATAATCTGAGTAAAATTATTCCATTATTAAAATTACCCCATTTTTAAATCATAAAATCATTATCCATAAATTCTTTCATTATTAAAAATTCGATGTGTAATTAATGTAATTTATGCCTAATTCATCAGACCTAGACTTGACCACATACCTGAGCAAACTCTAGAATTAAACGTTGACTTTAACTTGGGATTCGTTATCTATTGCATTTCATTTGGCTGAACACATGCGGTCTGTGACTTGATTTTGAGAGATGCCATTTACAAGACATGCAGCCCCCTGCTGCTTGGGAAGACTTCATGGGGTGATTACCGATCTCCCTTGCTCTGGAAGGACACCTTCTGGTCTGGCGCGAGGTGGTCTTCTGTGTCCATGAGCAGTAATGAAGAGTAGGCGTGATGTGGGTGCTCCATTAGGGGCGATAAAACGCCCTGCTGGGTTTTAGAAAGGAGACCCATTGAAATGCAATGGTGGCTTAACCCCAGGGGCTTGAATGGTGATGCTGCAATTATGTTAAGAGCTGGAGAAGTGTTATTAAAATCTTTCAGAACAGCCAATCTGCCCGCCCTTTGGACGCTTGCTTTGTCCTTTTGGAAATTGTTTCTGTTTTCAGAGTTATGAGCCGTGGCCGTAGCAGCAAGCCCAGGACCAGGTGTTGCTGGGAAATGAGAGAATCTGCGGACCGTTGGCTGGGATCTCCTGCATTTGGCCCAAACGATTTCCCATAGAAAAAATAGAGCTCCCTCTAATTCTGTGTTCATGAACACCCATCCCCACAGCTTTACGGTGGTGCGTTCTTACCTGTTTTGCGTCTACTCTCTGTGGGCTTTGTTCTGATGTGGTTTGTTTTCTTTTGTTTGTTTTGCTCTGGGGATGTCTTTTGTGTGTCTTTTCTATTTGCCATGCGTAATGTTATAATACAGATCATAAATGAGGGTTTGCCTCTGTTTGGAAATGGCAGTTAATGGGGACTGAGCACACAGTGCATACCTTCTCCTGAAGTGTCACTCAATGAATGAAAATATCACCTGGTTTCCTTTCTTTCTGTTTATGGCTAGAAATTGCAAACTTTTTGAGAAAGTTTCAATGAGTATCAGACATAGAATACATGTTTGATTATATGTTCTGCATGTACAATGCAATGACTCAAAACTTTTTAAAAAGTTTATCATCATTGGTCAAATTGAATGTTTTGACTTAAGATGAAAGCTTTATTTTTATATTTTGTTTTAACTGAGGATTGGCTCTGTTTTGGATTAAGCTTTTTCTCATATTTCTGTCTTGCTAGATCTCTTTAGGCAATATTATCTTGGCTTGCATCATTGAGATTTCAGGATAATTTACTTTTAATAACACTGAGAAATGGGCCAATATTACCATACATTTGATTGGTTCACTGCATCAATCAAAATAAAATTTTACTGCATTAAATAAATATAATTAGGTTTAAAGTAAAGAAGGAACACTAGAACACACACACATTTATATGGTTCATATATATGTGTTTATTTTAAATTGCAATTTACCTCCCTAATCTTGAATTGTGCCACAAATCTTCAAAAAGAAACATATATTTTAAAAAATCAGTGTGCTCAGTTGGCAGTGATGGGTATACTTAATGCTCAGACTGAAAGCTATTTGTACCACTAAAGCTATTGAAATAAAGAAAAATAATTTTTAAACAATAAGATCAAATTGCAATTTACCCAAGAGGTCATATTCTGGGTCATATTTTATTAACTTTGAAGTTTTCTTAAAGTAAATGGGGATTTCTTATTATCATTGCAAACCTTAATAATGAAAAACATAAAATATCACTGAAAATCAATGCACGAAGGTTGCTCTAAGCTATTTTTAGCCGTCATCATTTGTATATGTCTCCTACTAATATCACTAATAAATGGTTTCACTAGGTTTTAATAATAAGAGTCACACCTATTATTTAACTTTTTAACAATAATTTTTCCTTTATGTTTTATATATGGTCCAGGAGACATTTAAGGAGAAGGAAGTTTGGACCTCAAAGCAAGTTAAACCTTATTAATGCCTCTGGCATTCCTTGTCATTTGCAGTCATTATTTGCTGATACTAATTTCAGAATCTTAAAATTCAGCAAATCGACTCATGAAATGTGTTACCTTCCGAAGCAAAGTCTCCATGTACATTGTGGAATGACCTTCCTGCCACTAACTCGCTCTGAGGAAGAGCAACAGCCATGAGCTGGCTTCATCGTCCGGAAGGAGAGGCACAGTGCGACCCAGGCAAGTGTTTACTGAAACAAGCACTTCACTAGACCTGCATGTTCAGAAAAGACATGAAGTGCCCCGTCGTGTCCCCCGAGGGCAAGATTTATTTTTGTGAGGCCTTCTGAGGGACTTTCTCAAATGTTCATTCTGTGTGATGGGCTGCAAGAGATCACAGCTGAATCACCACTGAGCACGCGGAATGCAGAGTTGGGACAGTCTGGTAATTCTCTTTTCAGGACGCCTTTCATGATATTGTGCATTCAGTGAAAATATCACAATTCGTACTATATCATGATCTGGAATCCAGGTAACTTAGCAAACAGTAGCCAAGTATGATCCCCTGACGAGGACCTCATCATGCAGGTGTGTAGACACACTTTAGAAACACTTTATATGCACATACTTTGCATATATGAAAACATTTAAAAGTTTTAAGAATCCAAAAAAATGCACATGCTCCCTTTCCTTTGCTCCGTCCTAAAGAGGACTTTCTTTTCACGTCTTTGTGAGTCTAGGGTGACCCATCTCTGCAATTTGAAATAATAGATGGATATCTAGGACACCATGCATCAGATACCATACAGAGTGCTATTTTAAAGATTTAGTAAAACAAGGCAGGAGAAGTGTAATCGGGTTCCACCTGCTGGTTCCCTCTTCTGCTGTGAAGAGATGTCACTCTCATACTCAGCGAAATCTGGAAATCACACTCTGGGCCTGTCCCCTCTCCATCTTTTACTGGCACCACGAAGTCAACCTGCACTCGGGAAGCTGCCCGCGAGCCCCGTGGTGGGAAGAGGGCGCACAGACAACACGGGACAGGAGCAGGGCATCCTTGGGTCTCCGGCTGTGGAGGGCATCGGTCTGCAGTGACTCAGCCGTGGCGGCCCCTGCTGGTCATGCGTGTGCCTGTCATGTGAGCCCCATGAAGTACATCCCGTGGGTTGGGCGAGACCAGGGCCTTGTGGGTCAGCCAGGCTTAAGGCGGGGTGGGGAGAAGTGCGGCTCTTCCTGCCATCGCCCGGACCCGGAGCTACCAGACTCTCTGGAAGCAACCGCTGTCCTCTGTTCCCTGGTTTATATCTACAGTCATTCATTTAATGAGCCCTTTGGACACGAACGGGCTAAACTGAAAGCATATGTCCAGTGGAAAATTAAGCACCGAATTCCCTCTCCTCAAAAGAAAAAAGAAAGCAAGATGAATACGTGCCCTGCACAAAATGATGTTTGCTGACACCTGCCAGCCAGTGTAGAGTGACTTCCAGGAACTCAGAAGACACATTTCTGCTGGCGATGGGGGGACAAACTTCAAGAGTCAGTCTTCCTTTAAGAAGGCTGTACTCAAGGCTGGCACACACCGTGGCTTAGGAAGGACATTTTTGCTGCATTAAATCAGCATAATTAGTTTTAGATGTAAAGAAATAATAATAGAATACAAACACACACACACACACACGCACGCACGCACACAGACACACAGTTTACAAATTTTTTCTCTTAAATTGCCATTTACCCAGGAAGTACATATTCTAGGGTAATATTTTATGAACTTTGACGTTTTCTTAAAGTAAATGAAGATTTCCTATCATCATTCCAAGCCTTAATAATAGAATGCATAAAACATCACGGAAAATCAATACACGCTCTGCCACAGGGATTCTCATCGTGGCTTGCCTCCTTTCATATATAGCAGTCCTACTAGCAGCGGATGGGCCTTCTGATAGGGCCCCAGATGGCGGGCAGCGTTACTCCCAGTGTCTCCTGGCTCTCCTGGGGGCTGGCAGCCGCTTCCCCTGAGGACCTTGTGAAGAAGCTTCTGAGCTGTCAACTCCCACACAGGGAGGCCCTGTGCATCTTGTCCTCAGTTTAATCCCAGCTGCCTCCTGGCTCCCCAAACTCAATTTCCATTCCAGTTCTTTTATGCTACAAAGGTGTCCCTTTTTCCCCCCATGTATTACTTTCAGAGGATTTCATCAAGGCTGGGGGTAATCATCTTTGGGGTCAGCTAATTAGTGAGTGTGTCATGAATTGGATTCCTACCACTGTTTATAAACTGTCAAAGGAACGGGTCGGACACATATGCAGAAAGCAGCACCAGCCTTCATTCCAAAACTTGACTGACTGGGCTCTCTGCGTCTTCTCCGCAGCCCCCATCCAGATCATGGTGCAGGTCATTTCAGAACCTCAGGGGGCTCCTTCATGCCCCTCCGCATAGGTCAATAATCCCCAGAGGTAAACACGCGTTTGGCTTACTTCAGGGGCAGGGAGCAGAAGTAATTTTCCATTAATTCCCATCTGTCATTTGCTTGGCCTGCATCTTGGGGCTGTCGCTCGCTGGAACTTTTGGCAGGCCAAGGACTCCCTGCAGCCAAAGATGTCCCTCAGGCAGGACTGTGGGTCCTTGCGCAAAGTTTGGAAGCCAGGAGGCTGAAGACAAGATTGGGGCGGGCTGTCTCTGTGTGGTCAGGGCCCTTTCTCCCTCCACATTCCATTCATTGTCTTGCTCCTGATTCTTTAAGAAGGAAGAAATCACTTTAAGAAAGGCAAAAAAACAATGAGTGCAACAAAATGGAAATGCCTGGTCCCTCTGCCCTCACTGATGCTGATGCCACACCCTTGCTCCGTGGTGTCCGTCCTCTCCCCTCCACCCATTCTGCCCTCCACCCCTGGGCAGCAGTGTCATTGTTCTCTCTTGCTGGGATCAGTAAGTCTGTCGTATCCCATGAGGGATGAGTCCCTGGTTACGGCGTCTGTCAGACAGTGCCCAGCACTTGCCTGTGGACGGGGTATGTGGGGATGGAAGCAGTCAGAGGACGAGTCCTAGAGCACACGGGATATTGCCTCCTGTCCCCAAGATGCAGCAGAAAGTCTGTTTTCATGTGATGATTGGGCGTTGTCTCCCCCCTGGTACAGTACCTGCTCTCTGTCATGGAGGGTGTTCACAGCTTCTGAGAACGCCTTGGTCTCTGACCGTCAATGAGTCAGAAATAAAGACAAGAGGCCACATCAAACCCCTGCTCTGTCACCTTGAGGACCAAGCGGAGACATCTTGAAACACTTCGTGTTCTCCCTCCATGCAGAGCTCTTCCTGCCACAAGAGAAGCCTTTCTGGTAGCGACTCACAGCAATGGTGGCGCCTGAATGCTTAGGCAAGTGGCCCTAGAAAAGATGTGGTGGGACTGTGAGTGTCAGCTACATGGACCATTTTCAGCTCATCATCCGAGAAATTTAAGTAAAAGAATGACTTCCAGGCTTAGTGTCATTGTTTGGGAATTTCTAGCAAAGATGGACACAGGCACACTGGATGAAAACAAAGTCATCTGTCAACAGCCTGCAATCATTTCTTTTAAGGGATGATATTGTTTCCCAAGTGTCACGTTTTACCCCCAAACGAATATACATGCTTAAGAATCACATTGTGAAAAACAAAGCCTTGAGAGGTCACGCATCCCTCCCACCCCCGCCGTTACAGGCTTATTCGAGCTCTCCCAGATTCCTGCGATGAAGTCCTAACACACCAGACACCAGACAGGGCGGACACCAGATGGAGACAGTTCTCAAGAGGGGACAGAGGTCAAATGAGTTCATAGGGGCCTTTAAATCCAGTGTAACTGACGTCTCGCACAAAGAGGGAATGAGGACCCCGGCGGGCCCAGAGGAAGAGTGTCGTGCGAACGACAGAGAGAGGAAGGTCAAGAGAGAGGCTGAGAAGGGCCCAACTCAGCGCACACCTTGCCTGTGCGTGGCCAGCCTCCAGAGCTGGGGAGGGCGCATTTGTGTGCTTGGAGTTCAGGATTCAGTGCTTTGTTACAGCAGCATGAGAATATGAACGCACCCATCCCCAGGCTCCCCTTCCTCCACCAATCCCTCTTGTGTACTTCCCATGTGTCCAAGGGACTCCAAAGGCATGCAACGGTGTGTGTGGAGGGGTGCTCAGAAAACCCAGGATTTATTTACAAGAAGTTGCACTCACATGTTTCAACTTTGGTCACCTCCACCGTTCTCTCCATCTGATGCGATATACCTATCCAGATGGTTTTTCTCACAACAGTTTTTGGACGTGTCCATTTTGACGCCTTTTAGTGCTTCTGCCGATTTTTGTTTCACCTCTTCCACACTAGCAAAGCACTTTCCTTTGCGCACTTTTCTTATCCAGGGCAACAAAACAAAGTCACTTGGGGTGAGCTCAGGTGAGTAGGGAGGGTGGGATGTGGGGGCCATGCCTTTTTGGGTCAGAAAATGCTGAACCCTCACACGGTGTGGGCAGGTGTGCTTGTCAATTGTCCATCGTGAAATGGCAAACTTGTTGAAAGAATCTCCAAAAAAAAATCACTGAAGCTGAAGACAGCTTTTCACAACAATGCTGGCTGCTCCACGGATCCTGGCGGGTTCCTGGAACACTCACCTAGCGGAGGAGGCCTGGGCTGCAAGGGTGACTACAATGGCTGTCCATGCTCTGGAGCTCTGCCCCAGACACTCCCCTGCAGAAGCCAAGCAGCGCCTCCGCAGGGCTCCAAAGACCCCAGCCGGGCACTGCTGGCCCTGATCCCCCAAGGTGGGCCGCTCCTGCAGGGAGGGGCCACGCACTCCTCCCCAGGGACTTGTGCCCGGGCTGAGCTGCCTTCCACAGTCCAGCAGAGAGTCCCAGGCAGGTGCTGGCACTGGTGGCCTCCAGCCTTCATAGAGCCTCCTCCTTCATGGAACCCTCTAGGGCAGCACAGCCATACACCAGAGCCTTCTCATATAGACCCCTGCTGATGGATATTGGATTGCTTCTAGTTGAATACAGCAGGACTTAACCCTGCACAGCTGCCAGTCAGCATGTGTGTCAATCTGGGTTTCTCTGAGAAACAGAACCAAAACGATGTGGGTGGTGTGTGGGTAGATAAATAGGTGATATAGATATATCGATGGCAAGTAGATAGATGATAAATAGATAAACAGATAAATGGATGATAGATGACAGATGATAGATAATAGATGGACGATAGATCAATCGATAGACAACAGATGAATAGATAGATGATAGACAAACAGATTAACAGAGTAATAGGTAATAAATGCCTTTGTAGATACATAGATGACTGACAGATGACAGAAAGACAGAGAGATGATGGGTGAATGGTTGATGGATGATAGACATATGATAGATAGATAGCTTGATAAACAAGTGATAGATGGACGACAACTCGATAGTACATGGATAGATAGATAGATGATAGATACAGATATATTAATAGATAATAAATGGATAGATAATGACTGATGGATACATGACTGGTAGATGATAGGTGATGAGGAAACAGCTCCCGTGAGTAAACAGGCTGCTGAGTCCTCTGTCTGTCCTGCGGGCTGCAGAGGGGTCACGGTGCAGACTTGTCCGCAGACCCTCAGCTGGAGGATCTTCTCTTGCTCAGGGAGGCCAGTCTTTGTTCTTTCAAGACTCTCACTGATTTGATGAGGCCCACCCCCAGGAGGGAGAGCAATCTGCTGACTTCAAGTTCACGCATTTAAATGCTAATCTCATCCAAAAACACCCGCCAAATTGACACAGAAAACGAACCATTCCAGAGCCAGTGCAAGCATCTCTGCAGAATAAATTCCCTTCGATGGTAATTACTTCGATGTTTTTTCTCTTGCCTGCTTTTCTCATTTCATTAAATAATGATAACAGCAGAAACGGCTCCTTTGTCTATGACTTCAGCAGGAATGTTTTAAGTTTTAATTCATAAAGCTTGATGCCATTATTTGGGGCAAAACAAATGTATTTCATTCCACTTGTAAGATATGCACAGACTCCCATTTCGAGTGCTCGCTTCAATTACAGTCACTAAACGTTATTAAGTGCATTTTTCAGCATCACATGATATCTTTCTCCTTAGTTCTATTAATATGAGGAATTCATTAATATCAAACTATTTTTTCATTCCTGGGATAAATCTCACTTGGTTGTGATGTATCGTTACTGTAATGTAATGTTGGATTCTGTTTGCTCATATTTTATGTGGGATTTTGGCACTTATGTTCATTATAGAATTTATTATGATTTTATTTTATTGTGTAGTACTGTATTTTTATATTATTGCATTGCTACTTAATGAGAATAATTGTTTTCAAATTAAGAAGCGCGTGAACTAAGCCACGTTCAAAATCACTTCCACCTCTTCTTTCATGTTTTTGCCACCTCATCTTTCCTTTGGCAGAGCAAACCATAACCTTCCTCATGTCCTTCTTTGTTTTTGTTATGGGCTGCTTTTAAACCCATTTAGTGCTCTTGGGCAGTATTCTGTTTCTTTAAACTCCTGTTCTCACTTTTCACACTTGGTGGGTTGAGTTCTTTCTCTAGCGATGTTCTCAGAAAGGCTTGTGTGAGCCGCATTCTCGGTATTTCTGTCTGTCGACTGCTCTGCGAGCGCGGCCTTTACAACTGAAAGACACTTCAGCGGTGTACGGGATCCTTGGGCTGGTCTTTCTTTCTAGGAATAATTGTGTAGCTGTGGCTTCACTGTCTTCCGGCCTGGTTGATGCTGTCATCCGTTGATGCATGACTTACTTTTCCTTCCCTCAAAATCTGCTTGACCTTTTCGTCGGCTGCTCAAAAACCTTTTTCTTAATTGCCACGTATTCTTTTCCCGCTCTACACATCAATGCTATTCATGATGACTCCTGTTTCGGTCAGTTCTCAGCAGAGTGTTGAGTGCTCCTTCAGTAGTGAATTCAGCCTCCTTTACCCTAAGGACTTTTTTGAATTTTACCTTAAGTTTTCATTCTGCTTCCTTGCATGGGTTTTCTTCTTGGGCTTAACTGAGTCGTCCACAGGACGCTTTGGCCTTCCTTTCCGCATCTCTGCCACCTCCTTTGCCTGGGTCCACCCACCCTTTCATCCCAGGCCCCAGGACATAGGGCGCTGCCGCTGCTGGTGGTGGTTCTGAGGCCCGGCCTTCGTTCCGTTCCT